>NW_026575555.1:0-42397 GCF_028641065.1 Leucoraja erinaceus
GTCAACAAAGGGAGGGTTCACGGCAGCCATTGGGGCCAAACAAAATCACCTCTGTCTTTTTTTCAGTAAGTCCAGGAAAGTTTAAGGCCACCAGGACTTAATTCCCTCAAGACAAGACAGAAGTGATTTTAGAGAATAGTCGTCTTCCTTCCTGAGTGGCATATATAACTGGCTACCATCTGTGTAAAAGTAAAAGGAGATGCCATGCCTTCTTAAAATTGAGCCCAGAGGAAGTAGGTATAGAGAGAAGAGCAGGGGCCCTAAAATTGAGCCCTGTGGAACCCCATATGCCAAGGGGGCGGAGGAGGTTTCAAAGCCAGCAAGGCTTACACGCATGGTTCTGTCTGCCAGATAGGACCTGAACCATCCCAGGGCACTGCCACAGATGCCCACTTGGTGCTGTAACCGGGAAATTAAAATTCCATGGTCCACTGTATCGAAGGGGGCAGATAGGTCCAGCCTATCTAAAGTCTAAAGAGCCTGTCCCACAGGCGATCTTTTCGGCAACAGCCGAAAAATAGGCTGTCGCCACATGGTCAGGGCGTGACGCGGGGTGACGCTTGTATTGTTGTGAGCGGTATCCTCAACTGTCATTACTTATTTCTTGTCGCAGCTGTATTTTGAAATGCTCAAAACCTTTCAGCGACAGTGGGCTTGACTTTGCCTGACTTTGCCTGTCTTAGACAATAGACATCAGACAATAGGTGCAGGAGTAGGCCATTTGGCCCTTCGGGCCAGCACTGCCATTCAATGTGAACATGGCTGATCATCCCCAATCAGTTCCCCGCATCCAGAGAATCTGCCTCCACCACCCTCTGAGGCAGAGAATTCCACACTCACCCCTCTCATCCTCCTAAACTCCAGAGTGTACAAGCCCAGCTGCTCCATTCTCTCAGCATATGACAGTCCCGCCATCCTGGGAATTAACCTTGTAAACCTACACTGCACTCCCTCAATAGCAAGAATATCCTTCCTTAAATTAGGGGACCAAAACTGCACACAATACTCCAGGTGTGGTCTTACTAGGGCTCTGTACAACTGTAGAAGGACCTCTTTGCTCCTATATTCGATTCCTCTTATTATAAAGGCCAACATGCCATTCGCGTTCTTCACTGCCTGCTGTACCTGCATGCTTACATTCATAGACTGATGTATAAGGACCCCCAGATCCCGTTGTACTTCTTTTTCCAAACATGACACCATTTAGATAGTAATCTGCCTTCCTGTTTTTGCTACCAGTGGAAAACGTCACATTTATCCGCATTAAACTTCATCTGCCCTGCATCTGCCCACTCCCCCAACCTGTCCAAGTCACCCTGCATTCTCATAGCATTCTCCTCACGGTTCACACTGTCACCCAGCTTTGTGTCATCTGCAAATTTGCTAATGTTACTTTGAATACTTTATACACAAATCATTGATGTATATTGTAAATTGCTGTGGTCCCAGCACCGAGCCTTGCGGTACCCCACTAGTCACTGCCCGCCATTCTGAAAGGGACCCGTTAATCCCTACTCCTTGTTTCCTGTCTGCCAACCAATTTTCTATCCATGTCAGCACTCTACCCCCAATACCATGTGTCCTAATTTTGCCCACTAATCTCCTATGTGAGACCTTATCAAATGAGGCCTGTTTCCATGCTGTGTCTCATAACTAAACTAAACTAAATGTGTTTAAATACATGCATATGTTTACGTGTATACTTTGATCAGTAAGCGTGCAGTGCTGTACATAATTGAAAGTTTTATTCTGTTTCCAGGTTTGGGAGGAAGATTGTTTTGTTTGGATCTATGGGGGTACAGATTTTATTCAATCTTCTTATCACATTGTCACCCAGCTGGGAAATCTTCTGCCTGATTAATTTCTTAAGAGGCATCGGCGAGGTTTCATACTATGTGACTGCGTTTGTGCTTGGTAAGTTTCATTCATGGAAGTTACATTCATGCTATTTCTTAGCTCTTTTTCTACATTTAATTATTCAGTTGTGATTGCGATCAGATCTCTGAGAGAACACACGCGGTCACGGTGATTGCGATCAGATCTCTCAGAGAAAATGCACGCAATCTCAGGTAGAGCATCCGTACAGACAGTACCCTTAGTCGGAATTGAACCCGGGTCTCCAGAGCTGCAAGCACTATAAGGCAGCAACTCTACCGCTACGCCACTGTGCCGCCCTATTATGTATGGCAATATCTTACTGATCAGTATGGAGAAAATGAATTCCACTGCAATTTGGAACACATGATTAAAAAAATGTATCATTAAACCATTATCAAAGAGGCTAGATGTTGTCAGAGACATTCAAATGCCCTGACACATGAGTAAAAATTAAACTTTGTTCTCTATTATGTGTTGCTTTTTAATACATCTTGGTGCTGTTTGATCAGTGGCCTCATTAAGGTGAAATTCTTCAAGGTTCACATGACTTGGTTTAAGGTTAAGCCGGTAATTTAATGTTGGCAATCTTTAGTTGAATATAAAAGTTCCAGAGGGACAGTGAATGGAAATGAACTCGCGAATCACTGAACCTTGTTGTACTCTTCTTGCAGGATCTGAAATTCTACAGAAATCTATTCGGGTTACATACTCTACACTTGGAATTGGCTGTTTTTATGCCGTGGGATACATGATGCTGCCTTTTATTGCCTATTTCGTGAGAGGATGGAGAATGTTGATATTGATCCTGAGCCTGATCTGTTTGCTGTACATTCCTTTGTGGTGGTATGTAGAACTTTCAACCTTCAACCCAATTAATCAGTAGGTAATGACCTTACAATGCTGGTGTCACTGGGATTAATTCTGAAGAAGATAACCAAAATATGACCATCGAAAAACCCCCTCACCTGTATCTGTTTGAAGATAGGTCTCGACCCGTAACATCACCCATTCCTTCTCTCTAGAGACGCTATCTGTCCAGCTGAGTTACTCCTGCATTTTGTGTCTATCTTTGGTGTAAACCAGCATCTACAGTTCCTTCCTACACATTTCAACCTATCACCTGCCAGTCAATAGTCTGTCCACTGTGTTGGAGATGGAGAAATCAAGAACAGGGAGAGAGGTGTCAGAGATGGTGCTGTAAGGTGACATTAGCTCCTCTCCTGTCCTCCGGGACCTCGTCTGCGGCTAGAGAAGATACAAAGATCTTTGTCAAGGCTCCTGCAATCTCCTCTTTCAATAACCTGGGATATGTCCCATCAGGGCGGCACGGTGGCACAGCGGTAGAGTTGTTGCCTTACAGAGCCAGAGACCTTGGTTTGATCCTCACTATGAGTGCTGTCTGTACGGAGTTTGTACGTTCTCCCTGTGACCGTGTGGCTTTTCTCTGGGTTCTCCGGTTTCCTCCCACACTCCAAAGACATACAGGATTCATGCAATCTCCACTCAGACAGAACCAGATGTCAGGACCATACTGGGGTCTCTGGCACTGTGAGGCAGCAGCTCTACCGGTTGCGCCCCTGTGCCAATCTTATTGTCCTGGTCCCTCGTTTAGAATCCTCGGCCCAGGAGATAAGCCTGCATCCGTTTGTTTATTTGTTCATTTGTCCCGGTTAAGCCGCTGTGCACACGGCATCCAGCCAACGGTCGCTAGTCTTTTTATTATTTTTCTCACCTTTAATTTAATGTTAATTTCATGTTTTCATGTACCTTGTGTGTTGTGACTGTTGGCAGACCAATTTCCCCCACGGGGATGAATGAAGTTTTATCGTATCGTATCATATTGTTAAGAATATAGCGGTAGGTAGACAAAAATTCCGGAAAACTCAGCGGTTGAGGCAGCATGTTTGAGAAGGAACTGCAGATGCTGGAGAATCGAAGGAAGACAAAAGATTTGAAAAAACTCGGCGGGTGCGGCAGTATCTATGGAGCGAAGGAAATAGGCAACGTTTCGGGCTGAAACCCTTGTTCAGACTGATGTAGGGGTGGGGGGGGGGGGGGGGGGGTTTCCTCGCGGTAAGAAGAAAGGAAGAGGAGGAGCCAGAGGGCTGAGGGAGAGCTGAGAAATACTGGAGGGAGGAGACAGTGAGGGCTTTTGAAATTGGATGTCAATGTTTATGCCGCTGGGGTATAAACTGCCCAAACGAAATATGAGGGTGCTGCTCCTCCAATTTCCGGTGTTCCTCACTCTGGCCAAGCCTATGCTTGGTCTCACCGATGTAGATCAGCTGACATGTAGAGCAGCGGATGCAATAGCCAATCTTATTGTCCTGGTCCCCTCGCTTGAGCGTGAGAATCACGCATTTCGCCAAATTCTCACGCTGATCACACAAATTTCTCTAGCTCTGTTGTGAGAAATTCTGTGATCAAACGAAAATTTCAAAACTCATATCAACTGCATGGGCCATGGGTGTTGGAACAGCAGAAGCAGCGACAGGGACAGATGCAGAGGGGGGAGCAGGGCTGGCGAGTGTTTGCTGGGCTGGCAAGTCGCTCACTGCAGCTCCAGCCCTGGAGCAGCCTCAGTGCAAAGTGTCGGAAAGGTTGCGCCGCTGCCGTGAGAGTCTCTGTGCCAAATTCGCCCAGGTGACCGGCATGGATCAGGCTGTGGCTCGGTGCATCCTGGTGGACTTCAAATGGGGCTGGAATCCTGCTTGCTTGCTAGATTTTCACTTACTGTAACTGTAGGAAAAATGTTCCCGATGTTGGGGGAGTTCAGAACCAGGGGTCACAGTTTAAGAATAAGGGGGGGGGGGCTGTTAGGACTGAGATGAGGACAAACTTTCTTCACACAGAGAGTTGTGAATCTGTGGAATTCTCTGCCACAGAAGGCAGTGAAGGCTAATTCACTGGATGTTTTCAAGAGAGAGTTACATTTAGTTCTTGGGGCTAACAAAATCAAGGGATATGGGGAAAAAACAGGAAAGAGGTACAGATTTTAGATGAATAGCCATGATCATATTGAATGGCAGTGCTGGCTCGAAGGGCCGATGGCCTATTCCTGCACCTATTTTCTATGTTTCTATGCTTGAGTATATGGCAATAAAACTCGATCACTTGATTTTGAAGCATTCATGCATGGTGGAGGTATAATGTAGTCATAGAGTGATACAGTGTGAAAACAGGCCCTTCGGCGCAACTTGCCCACAACCGCCATGTCCCAGCTACGCTACCTGCTTTTGGTCCATACCTCCAAACCTGTCCTATCCATATATCAGTCTAAGTTTTTCTTAAATGTCGGGATCCCTGCCTCAACTACCTCCCCTGGCAGCTTGTTCCATACACCCACCACCCTTTGTGTGGATAAAGTTACCCCTTAAAAAGTTACCTCTTAAAAATACTTCATACAAAAAACATTGAAATCATACTTCTACAATGCACTAAAACATGATTTTAATACATCAAATTTCAAAAGGTTCCTACCCTGGGAGGGGGGACACCCTTCTTCCACACCCTCTCCCCACTCGGTTGCTCCACTCCCTCACCGGGTACCCCCAAAGCCAGCTCAGCCTCCCCCCTTTCAAAAACGCTCCACGGAGAACACTGCCAGATGTGAGCGGGGAACTGAAGCCAGTTATCCGTGATGTCTGGATCCCAATGCTCAGCGCTTCATGTTTCGGAGTTGGCTAATGTTATTGATTGTAATTAGCCTGATTTGTAATTAGTTGACAAAACCTTAATTTATTAATCCGGAATATCCAGGGGGATGGGATAAGTGTAATATTAAATGACATGTCAGTCACAACATATAGTCTTGATAACCCATTATTTCCCTCAGTTAAATATTGGGAAGGTAGCACTATTGTCATTTGCCACTCAATTATTATGTTTGTATACCTCACTGACTATTTCTAACCCCCCCCCCCCCCAATTCCTTTGACAGGTTGAATAGAAATGTCCCCAATCTCATTGCTTTATTAATTGAACACGTAGATGAACATCCTCAAGGAGTGTAATCAGATGGGAACTGATTCAGATGTGATGTTCAAGAGCTTGTTCAAAGAAGGGGCATATTTTAAAGGAGTGACAGAGATACTTGCAGGAGAATGTGTGAGGAGATTATTTATCTTTAGTTTTAGCTTGAACCAGGACATCTGAAATTTCAAAGTTTAATATAGTAATTATGCTGATACTGACCCCAACCAACCTCGTAATTAATATCATCCATTCCGGAGGTTTTACTTTTATGATGCCATTTAAACTTCACTTGGGTTTCAATCACTTCAATGTAGAAGTAATTGGGAATGGGGAGCATTGGAACAAAACTTTGCCCTCGGTACATATTAACTATAATGTAATAATGTATGCATGTTGGTAGGTGCAATCAAAACAAAGATCTTTTTTTATCATTGTTGTGTTATGAATACCACAGAAAATATTATGTACTCTCAAGATCACATTTAATAGAATAATATTGCTTAAATATATAGTTATTGAACTTTGCATTTTGGAAAAGTCCCAGCTGAGAGGAAGACAGTAAAATACTGTAAATATTGAGGGTGAAAATGACTTCAGGACAGTTTGTTATGAAAATGAAAGAAATGGTAACAGAATACTTATACAGCTGAGTGAGTATAATTTTATGGATGGGAATTGTGTTCAACCAACTGATGACTTCTTTGACAAAGTAACTAGCATGTTAGATAACAAGGAAGCCAATGAATGTAGCAAATTTTGTTATCCATAATTTGGTCTGTGAAGTGCCCCATAAAGGATTACTGCATTAGATAAGCACCTGTGGACTTGAACGCAATAGGTTAAGTCCAGGGGGTCAAATATGAGGCTTTATGTGTGGGCCAGATACATTGTCAGTGCAAAGGGGCTAGGAGCAAGACCAAGTTTGCATCCCGAGTCAAGATCTGGAATAGTACTAGATGTGCAGTCAAAGCTGGGACCAGGGGTGTGTTCAGCACTGGGAACCTAAGCAGGTAAGCAGCTATGATCAGGGTAATAGGGGGCCAGGTGTAAGGCTGGACTCAGGGTCAGGAATGAGAGAAGGTATGCAACTGGAGTCAGGGCCAGAAGTAATACCAGGTGTGCAGTGAGACCCAGGTTGGTCAACATGGGCCAAGTGTTTGATTATAATCTGATTTCCATACATGAATATATTAAGATCAGTCATGTGCTGCCCGTGTTGATCAGAGCCTAGTCTCTACTGTGGAATGTAATTAGGAATGTAATTTACTCTAACCTTATAGCTAATCCAATTTAAAGCATATATATTGCATTCAAGTGTAGGTTAAAAGACTCGCTACAGTATGCACCATATTGCACAATTTCAAGCTAAAAAATGCAAAAGTTACGTACTAATGGGAGGAGGGACACCCTCTGTCCTGGGTCTTCTCCAAAGCCAGAGTGAGTCCCACCGCAAATTGGAGGAGCAACACTTCATATTTCGCTTGGGCAGTTTACACCCCAGCAGTATGAACATTGACTTCTCCAATTTAAGTTAGTCCTTGCTTTCTCCCTCCTTCCCCTCCCCAGCTCTCCCACAGCCTACTGTCTCCGCCTCTTCCTTTCTTCTTCCCGCCCCCCCCACCCCCACATCAGTCTGAAGAAAGGTCTCGACCCGAAACATGCTGCCTCACCCACTGAGTTTCTCCAGTATTTTTGTCTACCTTCGATTTTTCCAGCATCTGCAATTCTTTCTTAAACAAGATTATAGTGGTATTAATTTCACGTCCTTTGATGCTTCAATAATTCTGTTACAGAATACCTTGTTTCATTCTAGGTTTATTCCTGAATCTCCACGCTGGCTACTGTCCAAGGGAAGGGTAAAGGAAGCTGAAACAATAATTCGATTCATGGCAAAGAAAAATGGCATCACTCCACCACCAGTACTTTTCACTGACGATGAGGTATCGGGGCAAGACCATTTATTTCATTGCTATGTGGTTGTTCTGTTCTGTAAATACAGAGCTCAGTTATTTTCATATCGAGTGGATGTGGAGAGGATGTTTCCACGTGGGAGAGTCTAGGATCAAATGTCGTAGCCTCAGAATTAAAGGACGTTCCTGTAAGAGGGAGTTGAGGCAGAATTTCTTTGTCATAGGGTGGTGAATGTGGATTTTTTTGCCACAGACGGCTGTGCAGGCCGTGAATGGATATTGTTAAGGCAGAGTTAGATAGATTCTTGATTAGTACGGGTGTCAGGGGTTAGGGGGAAAATGCAGGAGAATAGGGTTAGGAGGGAGAGATTGAGCAGCCATGATTGAATGGCAGAGTAGACATGATGGGCCGAATGGACTAATTCTGCTCTTATCACATGATATCTATAAGGTGATTACTCCTTGATATTGAGTCTTCTCTACCTTTCAGTCTGAAGAAGGGTTCCGACACAAATCGCAACCTATTCCTTTTCTCCAGATGCTGTCCGACCTGCTGTTACTCCAACGTTTTGGGTCTCTTTAGTATAAACCAGCATCTGCAGTTCTTCCCTACACAGCTGCTTGATATTGTTTCGTCTGACAAGTCTGTCCCACTTCCTTTGTTTTTTGTTATCCACTTGTTTTCAGATGACAAGTCTTCACCAAGTTAATCGATCATTAAAAATTTAATAATGTAAACCTGACTTCACCCAAAAACAAAAGGACGTACATTTTCGACCAGACTTCACTGCAAAATAATAAGGCATGAATACCCTGACAAATATGCAGCTGTATTATAACAACTGCACAAATAGGGCAGCACGGTGGCGCAGCGGTAGAGTTGTTGCCTGACAGCACCAGAGACCTGGGTTTGATCCTGACTATGGGTGCTGTCTGTACGGAGTTTGTACGTTCTCCCTGTGACCTACACTCCAAAGACTTTTAGGTTTGCAGGGTGATTGGCTTGCTAAAATTGTAAATTATCCCTGATGTGTTGGATAGTGTAGGTATGTTCCAATATTTACCGTCAGCGGCGCTGCAATTCTGCCACTGGCCGTGTGCGTGATTTTGGCGCGTTTGGGGGGGGGGGGGGGGGGGGGGTTAAAACGCGTTTTTTTTCCGACCTGGTCCTGAATTATATTTCGTTGGAGTGCAAGATGTTGCTAAAGAATGGTTCCGACGGCCGTTCTGTGTGTTTTAAAAAAGAATTCGCCCGACAAGTTAATCGCTGGAGGGATATTTAAATCAGCTTCTGAAGCCGTCAATGCCGACAACGGGGCCGGATTTTATGTACGGGACAGGTAAAAGAAAGTAGTTTATTTTTATGTATAAAAGTGTTTCTTAAGATGTATTTAATTCACATTTTAAGTTGCAAAACGGTGATTCCGGAAGTGGCGGCGCAGTTAACAGCTGTGGCTCGCACGCAGTCCGTCTGTCTTTACTTTTTTCTGTTGTTTTTTTTGTCTTGGTTTGGTTAAGTTTTAGTTTGTTGGGTTGTGTTAGGGGGGGGGTGGAGGGGTGAAACATGCTCTCTGTCTCTTCCTTCGGGGGAATGCAACTTTTTCATGTCGTATCCCCCTTCGCTGCCTCCGTCTGCGCTGAGGCCTAATGGCGGAGCTGGCGGCCTCCAGCCTGCGACTGACCCCGAGCCTCCGGAGGCAGAGCCAGCCGGGACTCACCAACAAGAGGCTGGCCGTCTTCGGGGCTGAGGCTGCGGTGGCCCGACTTGCTGGTGCGGCGTTCTGGCTTTTGGCGGCGGCCTGGAGCTGATGCAGCGGGGCTCGGAGCTGAGACTGCGGGACCCGGAGCTGGGGCAGCGGCCCGGAGCGGAGACCCCGGAGCTGGGGCGGCGGCCCGGAGCGGAGACTGCGGGACCCGGAGCTGGGGCGGCGGCCCGGAGCGGAGACTGCGGGACCCGGAGCTGGGGCGGCGGCCCGGAGCGGAGACTGCGGGACCCGGAGCTGGGGCGGCAGCCTGGAGCTGCGGGACCCGGAGCTGGGCTGGGAGCTGGGGGCTGTGGCGGGCCGTCTCAGAGCGGAGACGGCGTTACGGCTTTCGGCGGCGGCGACATCACCACGGAGGTCCGCTGGACTGGAGGGCGGCATCTCCGGCCTGGATCGATCGCCTCAGCGCAGAGGGAGAACAAGGAGGGAAGAGACGGAGACTAAGACTTTGCCTCCATCACAGTGAGGATGTGCTTGGTGAACTCACTGTGGTGGATGTTTAATTTGTGTTTATTGTATGTTTTGTTTTTATTGGTTCTGTGTATGACTGCAGGCAACATAATTTAGTTCAGACCGAAAGGTCTGAATGACAATAAAGGAATCTAATTCTAATTCTAATTTAGCCCCTGAACGAACCGGCAGTGTATTTGCTGCCGATATGGGGACTAAATCACAGCAACCTCAACGTTCCAAATGGTCCCGTTCCAGAAAATCCTACTCACAAGCTGATTTAAATAGCCATTAATTTACAGGTATTAAACATTAAATTCCTTCCATTTGGCCTATAAACCCATGACAATGAGATTTAAAAAATATGTTATATTCTGAATTAACCATATAACCATATAACAATTACAGCATAGAAACAGGCCATCTCGGCCCTACAAGTCCGTGCCGAAAAACTTTTTTCCCATAGTCCCACCTGCCTGCACTCATATCATAACCCTCCATTCTCTTCTCATCCATATGCCTATCCAAATCATTTTTAAATGATACCAACGAACCTGCCGCCACCACTTCCAGTGGAAGCTCATTCCACACCGCTACCACTCTCTGAGTAAAGAAGTACCCCCTCATGTTACCCCTAAACTTCTGTCCCTTAATTCTGAAGTCATGTCCTCTTGTTTGAATCTTCCCTATTCTCAAAGGGAAAAGCTTGTCCACATCAACTCTGTCTATCCCTCTCATCATTTTAAAGACCTCTATCAAGTCCCCACTTAACCTTCTGCGCTCCAGAGAATAAAGACCTAACTTATTCAACCTTTCTCTGTAACTCTGAATTCTTTTGTGAATGTTATTTCGACACTTAGGCTATTTAAAAATGTTAATCTATTCTTAAGAAATGGATAAATGTTTAGACCTAGTAATTGAATTTTGTAATTAGCTACAATTAGGTAACTAACTAACTATATGCTTTAATTTCAAGTCATCTAAGTAAGATTGTTTCATATTTGTTTCGGAATGCTTCAATCTATAATAACTGAACATTTCTTTCAGTTCTCTTAAATTTTAAGAAAGTTATGGGCTTTTAAATGTTCTCGATCACAGCTTTTGTGTTAAGTCAATGAAAAAGCAATAGGAAACAAGATGCCAATTTCCAAGTATGTAAATGGCCATAACTTTTTTTAATACTGAAGATATGAAAGTGAATTAGGTGCCAAATTAAACTTCTTTTTATGCTTTATTTGATGGGATAAATTACAGACTTGATTTTTAAAATCTCAAAATTTTGTAACATTGCTAGAAAGTGTTGTGTGTGGGGATCTCTGGTCGGCGCAGACTAGTTGGGCCGAAAAACTTGTTTTCTGCGCTGCATCTCTACACTAAACAAAACTAAAGGAGATCAACATGAACTGTGTGTCATAACCTCTCACTGGATAAAATTATTTTTGATTTTTTTATTAACAGTAATTTGGAGATAAGATCGCATTTGCCTCGTTCCATTATAAGAGGTTCAGGTTTATTAGTGTCGGGTGCATGGAAGTACAGTGAAATGTTTTGTTTTGCCTGCTAGCCAATCGTCAGATAATGCTATCCATAAATACAATCAAACCAAACTCAAGCACAATAGGTTGAGCAAAGATGCAGAATGCAGAATGTAGTTCTCAGCGTTATAGATATACATTACATAGGATCAATCTCAGATCATTAGCAAGATTGTTTCACTAATTCTCTCTCTGATTCTTGCCATTTTCCCATGGGCTTTCTCCTAAAAACATTTATTAGTAGAAAACGGCTCTATTGCGTGATATTGAGAAAGGAAAAATATTGAGCTTTTGAGTTCGATTTTACTTTAGACTTTAGAGATACAGTGTGGAAGTAGGCCCTTTGGTCCACCTAGTCCATGCTGACCAGCGATCAACCCGTACACTAGCACTATCCTATACATTAGGGAAAATGTAAAGATGACAATTAACCAACATACTTTTACGTCTTTGGAGTGTGGGAGGAAATGGAGCACCCGGAGACAACCAATGCGGTCACAAGGAGAAATACAAACTCCATACAAACAGCGCCTGTAATCAGGATCGTACCCGGGTACCAGGTGTTGTAAGGCAGCAGGTTTTGTAAACCTGCATCTGCATTTCCTTGCATCCACATGGTGTTTAAAAATTGCACATTGTTACAAAAATTCAAACTACATTTCAGAGCACTATTTATGGAGTTTGCACTATTAATCAAGATTTAGTGTTGGAGTTTTGCAGATTCTAATTTGACTTTAAATGTGGGAGAATATTCAGCATATTTTTATAACGCCATAAATTTAATTGGGCTGAAATTAAATTTTCACTAGAGCGCATTTCCTGGTAGTTTGGTGAAGAGGAACAAGAGCAACAGTAGGTTGTGCCAAGGTTTTTAAGGCATCTTTGCAATGTTTCTGCAACCTTGCTCAATCCTCTGAATACAGAGTTGTATACAGAGCTATATGTAAGCTGTATACAAGAACAGCTATATACAAATGTGTAGGATGACCTGGTGTGGGGGAACAGCCATGAGGTGGGTGCGAACAAAGGACCTGGTGTCGGATACTTTGTAACTTTGTGCCCTTCATGTGGCGTCTATTTGCATACCTTGGGTGTGCAAAACAAAGAATATCAGATTGGTCACGTGACAATAAAATATCATCATTCATGCAATCATTCATTCATTCATCCATTCATTCATTCATCCATTCATACATGCATTCATTCATTCATTCATTCATTCATTCATGCATTCAATCGTTCACTCATTCATCCAATCATTCATTCAATCATCAATTAATTAATTAATTAGGGACAATTTAAAGATGACAATTAACCAACCTACTTTTACGTCTTTGGAGTGTGGGAGGAAATGGAGCACCCGGAGACAACCAATGCGGTCACAAGGAGAAATACAAACTCCAATTAATTGATTAATTAATTCATTCATTCATTCACAAGCTCAGAGAACAAACTGTGAATAATCAGTTTCTGGACCATCGCATGCCCAATATGAATCAGGAGATGTGAATAATAAAACTGACACTTTCCTCTGAGCTGATGCAATGTTGAATCTTCTGTTTTTTCTTCCAGCTTGAAAATATACAGAATAAACAAGTAAAATCTGTTCCAGTTACTCAATTGATAAAATCTCGCAATATCCTAGTCATCACAGTCATTACCGCACTCATATGGTAAGTATGAGATTCAAGTAGAATATTCAGACGTGTTTATTAAAAAATATCTGTGAGGGATATGTTCTTTTATCGGCACTGTGGTGCGGCGATCGTGTTGATACCTCACAGCATCAGAGTCCCGGGTTTGATCCTGACAACAGTTGCTGTCTCTACAGTGTGCGTTCTCCCTGTAACCGTGTGGGATTCCTTCAGGTGCTCTGGTTTATCCCACATTCCAAAGATTGCCAGTTTGTAGGTTAATTGGCTTCTGTTAAATTGTAAATTGTCCCTGATGTGTAGGATGCCAAGCTCGCATAACAGAATTAATGCACGGGTAATTATTGGTCGACTAGGACTTTTGTTTTAACCAAAAATAATTTTAATCAATTATTTACAAAAGTGCTATTTACCATACAAAACAATACAAACTAACCCACCACTATAAACAAAATAAAGCCAATGTTCTTAAATATTAAGTCACAAATTCCCCATCCATATTGTGGATCCATTCCACCCCCCGCGGTCCCGGAAATCCCGCAGGGCACCCGTGGATAGCGTAGTCCCTTTCTATTACCACCCGGTCGTGGACGTAACCCCGGAGAAGGGGAAGGCAGCCGGCTCAGACAGAGTCCTCTTCTGCCTGGCGCCATGACTCGCAGATAGCCAGCTTGGCCAGGCCAAGGAGCGACCCAACCAGGACATCTTCGGCCCTACCATCTCCCCTACGCACAGGGTGTCCAAAGATGAGGATGGTGGGTGTGAAATGCAGCCAGAAGGCAAGGAGCAGCCCCTTTAGATATTGAAACAGGGGCTGCAACCTCACACACTCCATGTACACGTGGAACACAGACTCTTCCAGCCCGCAAAAATGGCAGGCGGCTGGCGAGTCTGTGAACCGTGAGAGAAACAGGTTGCAAGGGACTCCTCGATGCAGTACCCTCCATCCCAGGTCCCCGATGTAGAGGGGCAGAATCCATGCATGGAGGGACCCCCATTGGGGGACTTAAAAAGAACTTGGTGGGCTGAAGGGCCTGTTTCCATACTGCATCTCTAAACTGGTAACTCAAATTTCACTGTACCTTAATTGGTGCATGTGACAATAAACTAACCTTGAAACCCTTGAAACTAAACTAAACTACACTAATCTCTACATATTTTCCACTGACTGGGAAATACAGCATGGAAACAGGACCTTCCGCCCACCAAATCCATGCTGACCATCAATCACCTGTTCACACTAGTTCTATATTATCCAATTTCTCATCCACTCCTTACATACTAGGGGCAATACACAGAGGTTAATTCATCTACAAACTATAATCTGTGCAGGGACCTCTGATGTTTGTGATGTATATAAATAACTTGGATATAAACGTAAATAGGTTGGTGAATAATTTTACCGATGACACCAAAATTGGAGAAGTTGCAGACTGTGAGGAAGGATGTCAGAGATATAATGGATATAGATTTTACTTCGGAGTCACGTTAGTGATTGCGTGAAGAACCCGCCAGTGCGCATGCACGTCAATACGTCGTTCGCATGGCTAGACACCGGACGTGCAGGGCTTCGCTCCCTGGCGACGGTAAAGTGAAACCTGTAGGAAAGATTTTTATTACTTACCAGGTTTGATGTTCGTGCAGAAACTTCTCTTCACAGAAGTATCCTGCAGGATTTCGCGTAGTCCGGTGAGTGAACCGGCTATGGGCTGTGGGGAGACCCCGGTTCCGACCGCAAAAGCGGATAAGTTCAGTGGGGGAAAACAAGCAGGTGGGCGGGGCTACCGCCAGAGTTGCTGACAGGGAGGTCAGTGGCTCACAGAATAGTTGATTGGTGTGCCCCAGGCATGGGGTGAAGGGCACAGAGGGAATCGAACAGCCATAGAACTCGGAATTCGGGCTGAAAGGTTTCCCTTCCGAATATGTATGTATGTGTATGCATTCTGTTGGTTATTTTTAACCCTTTACAGGCACCAGCGCGGGCCTAAGCTCCAGGCCACGCCAGCAGGACATGGAACAGGTCTGCGTAGTGTATGAGCGCTGGCCTATGTTACAGACCGCATCAGCAGCACCTGGGAAAGGGCTGCGTAGTGTGTGAGCGTTGGCCTATGTTACAGGCATCAGCAGGACCTGCGTAGTGTGTGAGCGCTGGCCTATGTTACAGACCGCATCAGCAGGACCTGGAACAGGTCTGCGTAGTGTGTGAGCGCTGGCCTATGCTACAGGCCGCATCAGCAGCACCTGGGAAAGGGCTGCGTAGTGTGTGAGCGTTGGCCTATGGTACAGGTCGTGTCAGCAGCGCCTGGGACAGGGCGGCATAGTGTGTGAGCGCACCAACCGCATTGGTGCACGGAGGCTGTGAGGATTTAAATCTCCAGGTAATTGCCACAAACTTAGCTGAAGTTCGGGTTGTTTTTGCTGTGGTGCTGTGCTGTGTATTTCTTCCAGGACAACGCCATGGACAAGACGAACAAGGGAAAGAGGCAAGCCGCAATAAATCGGTAGACAGCCACGGGAGTGTGGTCTGTGAACGGCTGCCTCACACCCCTGCACAGTCGCCGGTCGGGAGCGGGGCAACTGCAGACTTGGGTGCTGCAAAGCACAGAGCCAGCGCCAGTCGGGCGTAAGGCCACCAGCAAGTCTGTTAGGCCCACTGACTAGCCAGAGTCAGGAGCGGAGAATTCTTCTCCGGGGCTGGATACCGTTTTTTCAACGGTTATTCCAAATGGAGCACCTCTTGCAGAGGTTGTTTCCCCAGGGCACACTCCAAGAGCACGAGTGGTGTCGGCGGTAGGCTGGAGAAGAGGCCACGCCAGCAGCACCTAGTAAAGGGCTGCTTGATAGCACTCTCATTGATGAGGCACGTGCCATGGGTCAGCTGAGTTCTGACCCCGACTCTGACGGTGAGTTCAATCCAGGCGAAGAACGGCAGCTGCCAAATGTCCCATCCCTGGCAGTACGATTCGCTGTCCCGTCAGAGTCAGGAGAACCACTGGGAGATGAGTTGGCTTCCACGATAAATTACTTAGTCTCCCATCAGCTACAGGAGCTCACGATGGATGAGACCGCAAAGAAACATGAGACCCCAGGGAACTGCGAGTTACTCAAGGTGCCGGCAGTAAACCAGGTGATATGGCATCAGATGGACATGCTTGCCCAGGAAATGAAGCTGCTGTCCAAGACGCAGGAAGGTTAAGCCACTGGAGGTCGACAAATCTGAGGAAAGGTATCCCTACAAAAGAGATGCAGATTCCAGGTTTGGACCAGCAACAAGCCGGCCGTCGACTCAGATGCGCAGCTGGCACTCTGTAGCAGGGCCACGGATGAACAGAGCTTCATCAGTTTGGCGACAATGCATCCTATGCCTTCATCGGCAGTGGGCAGTTCACTGAAGCTGGTGGTACCATAACAGCTGGGCACAGGTTCCACGCACCCTGCCAGTCCTAATCAACAAGGTGGGTCTGGCACTCCGAAACGTGGGTAAGTGGACCATTCACAAGTTGGTAATATTTACACTTGTTTGAGCAACATACAAACGATAAAAGCTTTGCCATCTGCTGAGACACAATAATAGCATTCCAAGCTAAGGCTGGAATTAGAGCCAGAATTGTCATTTCAAGACAGGCTATAAATTGGGCAGAGTGATCATGCAAAGCACCCATGCAATGATGGCAGGAGTGGCCTGTTCATTATGCAAAATGGAGAATGTCGTTTAACTGTATTAATAACAGTAAAACATTGCAAAATGGGATAAATTATATTCCAAGGTTATTTAAACAATTATAAAATTGGTGTTTGAACTCAAAGTTCGAAAACACTTGTTATGTTTGGCTGGATGAGATTCTAACGCTGGATTTGTAAAACCACCGGTTCAGTCTCAAACTATACTTGAGAAATTGGACATCCATCCAGCTAACTTTAAGTTGTTACCAATTAGACTTGTTGGTCATTGTTGGGATGTATCTTTAACTATTGATTAGTTTTGATTCCGACTTGGGGCACCAGATTGGAGTTAATTAAAACATGTCATGAAGCTGAATTCTATTCATCTAGAGTATTGGCAAGATAGTAGCTGTGATTCAGCTGTGCAAGTGGAAATTTGCAATCTCTCTAATGAGCATGTGGTTGATTGTTAGCAGGCTTATGCAAGGACCAGCTGAAGCTACCAAAGTCACAATGATGAACAAACAGTATTCAGCATTGCTCCAGCTAAGAGTTCAAAAATGGGAAAATTGAAGATTTGCATGAGTTGCCAAGTCTTCAGTTCTTGGTATAACCTAGCTAAAGACACTAGAAGCATCCCATGGGTAAAGGGCTATTGAGCAAATACATAATCTACAAGCCCAACTTCAAGTTGATACACTACAGTGGTGGCAGATGTTAGCCACATGGCAGTCAAGTAAAGTAGCCGGTAATATTTACCTAATTCCTTGCCACGGGTGTATCATCAAGTTCCGATTCAGGACAACACAGAATAGTGTTGAATCCCAAAGTATTTATAAAATATGGTTTATGCTTTTCATTGATTGCAGAAATATGAGGTAACAGTGGTGAGAGATACACTCTCGACACAAGAAGGAGGAATGTTTCTTTTATGCTTTCTCCTTTTTTGCCTCATCAGACAAGTCTTGAAATAAAGTCAGCCAGATCTCGCTTTAGTTTTGGTACTATCTGTCTGGCTGTGCAGCCATGCTTCCTACTTCCGTCAGGCATGATAATACAACCATATAAGGTTACTTTAAAAAATGAAAACTTTGCTTGTTCAAACAGTGAGTTAGGAAACCAGCCTCTGTATAATAAATATTATTGATTTACACATTCTGAATGCACATGCAGGTGCTCACTGCAGATTGTAGGGAGAGCACCAAAAAAGCAGTACATTCCTATTCAGGATATTGGAAAGGGGTTTGTTTCATGTTAATGTTACATTTAATCTGGTACAGATTACTGACGTTTTCCAGTCGGGTTTTTTCAACCCCGGATATCGAGTTGCAAACGATGTCTCTAACACAAGTTTCTCCCAGTACACGTATACGTAATATGGGATATTGACATTGGGTTAACAATTTTTCACCAGAGCCAGCTACATCCTTAATCATGACACTAGGATCAGCACAGCGAGGCAGACATTGCAGAAGCTGCGTCTAGATAGGATGGAAATGGCTGCAGATGCCATTACATTTTACATTCTGATCGACACAAGCAGAGCAGACCAAGGGTGGCAGAATTTAAGATCATAGTGCGACATACCCCCCGGACTCAAGTCTATGTGTGAGGGCAGGTTTGCCATATTATATCGAGGCCACTAGAACCCTACGAGGTGTGGAATCAGCATTGGGTTTAGCCACAAACAGTCACACAAGGGATAGTCAGTTCAGACTATTTCAATGTGGCTGAAGCAGGTTCTGGTTTTATGCACGTATAGACACTGACAATTTTGTATCTCATTCCATCAGGACGGTATCAACGTCAGCGGCCAGGACAATGGACGTTCTCATCGGCCATATCCTCGCGACCGCATGATGGTCAAGTGAATGCATCTCAAATTTTTTTTTATCATAGGCTGATTGCCGACCAGGGCTGTTTTGCCCATTCTGTTTTGCGTTCACTTTAGCCTCTCCTGACATAGAGGGGTTGTTATTGATTGCTTTATTCACATAAGCCATTAATACATTTCAATCAATGTTATGCTTAATGCATTGTTGATTATTCACTCATTCTGAGTCAATCGATGCAGTGAGACGCCGGGATTTGAATCTGCGGCATGAAATCACAGAGCTTTGAACTCTTCACGGAATCACCCACGTGACTCTGAAGTAAAATAGTAAGATTAAACAGGGGGATGGGTACAAGAGCAGAGAGGCAGGGGGGTGTAAAATGAGGGTAGAAGTTATAGGTAGCAAGGTGAAAAGTAAAAGTGGCAGGCAGGCAAAACCAGGGCAAAAATCAAAAAGGGCCACTTTTCAACATAATTGTATAAGGGGTAAGAGCGTTGTAAAAACAAGCCTGAAGGCTTTGTGTCTCAATGCACGGAGTATTCGTAATAAGGTGGATGAGTTGAACGTGCAGATAGCCTTTAATGATTATGATATAGTTGGGATCACGGAGACATGGCTCCAGGGTGACCAAGGCTGGGAGCTGAACATCCAGGGATATTCAATATTCAGGAGGGATAGAGAGAAAGGAAAAGGAGGTGGGGTAGCGTTGCTGGTTAGAGAGGAGATTAACGCAATGGAAAGGAAGGAAATTAGTTTGGAGGATGTGGAATCGGTATGGGTAGAGCTGCGAAACACTAAGGGGCAGAAAACGCTGGTGGGTGTTGTGTACAGGCCACCTAACAGTAGTAGTGAAGTTGGAGATGGTATCAAACAGGAAATTAGAAATGCGTGCGACAAAGGCAAAACAGTTATAATGGGTGACTTCAATCTACATATAGATTGGGTGAATCAAATTGGCTGGGGTGCTGAGGAAGAGGATTTCTTGGAATGTATGCGGGATAGTTATCTAAATCAACATGTAGAGGAACCAACGAGAGAGCAGGCTATTTTAGACTGGGTATTGAGTAATGAGGAAGGGTTAGTTAGCAGTCTTGTTGTACGTGCCCCCTTGGGCAAGAGTGACCATAATATGGTTGAGTTCTTCATTAGGATGGAGAGTGACATTGTTAATTCAGAAACAATGGTCTGAACTCAAAGAAAGGTAACTTTGAGGGTATGAGACGTGAATTGGCCAAGATTGACTGGCAATTAATTCTAAAAGGGTTGACGGTGGATATGCAATGGAAGACATTTAAAGACTGCATGGATGAACTACAAAAATTGTTCATCCCAGTTTGGCAAAAGAATAAATCAGGGAAGGTAGTGCATCCGTGGATAACAAGGGAAATCAGGGATAGTATCAAAGCGAAGGATGATGCCTACAAATTAGCCAGAAAAAGCAGCATACCAGAGGACTGGGAGAAATTCAGAGACCAGCAGAGGAGGACAAAGGGCTTAATTAGGAAAGGAAAAATAGATTATGAAAGAAAACTGGCAGGGAACATAAAAACTGACTGCAAATGTTTTTATAGATATGTGAAAAGAAAGCGATTAGTTAAAACAAATGTTTAGTCAGAAACAGGTGAGTTGATCATGGTGAACAAGGATATGGCGGACCAATTGAATAACTACTTTGGTTCTGTCTTCACTAAGGAAGACATAAATAATCTGCCGGAAATAGCAGGGGACCGCGGGTCAAAGGAGTTGGAGGAATTGAGTGAAATCCAGGTTAGTCGGGAAGTGGTGTTAGGTAAATTGAATGGATTAAAGGCCGATAAATCCCCAGGTCCAGATAGGCTGCATCCCAGAGTACTTAAGGAAGTAGCTCCAGAAATAGTGGATGCATTAGTAATAATCTTTTAGAACTCTTTAGATTCTGGAGTAGTTCCTGAGGATTGGCGGGTAGCAAACGTAACCCCACTTTTTAAGAAGGGAGGGAGAGAGAAAACGGGGAATTACAGACCAGTTAGTCTAACATCGGTAGTGGGGAAACTGCTAGAGTCAGTTAGTAAAGATGGGATAGCAGCACATTTGGAAAGTGGTGAAATCATTGGACAGTCAGCATGGATTTACGAAAGGTAAATCATGTCTGACGAATCTTATAGAATTTTTCGAGGATGTAACTAGTAGCGTGGATAGGGGAGAACCAGTGGATGTGGTGTATCTAGACTTCCAGAAGTGTTTCGACAAGGTCCCACATAAGAGATTAGTATACAAACTTAAAGCACATGGCGTTGGGGGTTCAGTATTGATGTGGATAGAGAACTGGCTGGCAAACAGGAAGCAAAGAGTACGAGTAAACGGGTCCTTTTCACAATGGCGGGCAGTGACCAGTGGGGTACCGCAAGGCTCAGTGCTGGGACCCCAGCTATTTACAATATATATTAATGTTCTGGATGAAGGAATTGAAGGCAATATCTCCAAGTTTGCGGATGACACTAAGCTGGGGGGAGCAGTGTTAGCTGTGAGGTGGATGCTAGGAGACAGCAAAGTGACTTGGTTAGGCTGGGTGAGTGGGCAAATGCTTGGCAGATGAAGTATAATGTGGATAAATGTGAGGTTATCCATTTTGGTGGCAAAAACAGGAAAGCAGACTATTGTCTAAATGGTGGTCGATTAGGAAAAGGGGAGATGTAGCGAGACCTGGGTGTCATGGTACACCAGTCGTTGAAAGTAGGCATGCAGGTGCAGCAGGCAGTGAAAAAAGCGAATGGTATGTTAGCTCTCATAGCAAAAGGATTTGAGTATAGGAGCAGGGGGTTCTACTGCAGTTGTACAGGGTCTTGGTGAGACCACACCTGGAGTATTGCGTACAGTTTTGGTCTCCAAATCTGAGGAAGGACATTATTACCATAGAGGGAGTGCAGAGAAGGTTCACCAGACTGATTCCTGGGATGTCAGGACTGTCTTATGAAGAAAGACTGGATAGACTTGGTTTATACTCTCTATAATTTAGGAGATTGAGAGGGGATCTTATAGAAACTTACAAAACTCTTAAGGGGTTGGACAGGCTAGATGCAGGAAGATTGTTCCCGATGTTGGGGAAGTCCAGGACAAGCTTAAGGATAAGGGGGAAATCCTTTAAAACTGAGATGAGAAAAACTTTTTCACACGGAGAGTGGTGAATCTCTGGAACTCTCTGCCACAGAGGGTAGTTGAGGCCAGTTCATTGGCTATATTTAAGAGGGAGTTAGATGTGTCCCTTGTGGCTAAGGGGATCAGAGGGTATGGACAGAAGGCAGGTACGGGATACTGAGTTGGATGATCAGCCATGATCATATTAAATGGCGGTGCAGGCTCGAAGGGCCGAATGGCCTACTCCTGCACCTAATTTCTATGTTTCTATGTTAACCTTACTATTAATTGCAGAAATTGGAAGAGAAATGACAGTTGGAGTTTAGCCTGAGAGACTGCAAGGTGTTGCATTTGTGAGGTTGAGAGTAAGGCAAAAGTATACAGTTAATAGCAAGACCCCTAACAACATTTATATACAGAGGAATCCAGGAGTCCAAGTTGATAGCTCAGTGAAGATGGCAGCACAAGTAGATAGGGTGGTAAAGATGGCGTATGGTGTAGCTTGCCTTCATTGTGAAGGAATTTGAGTACAAGTCAGGGTCATGTTACAGCTCTATAGGACTTTGGTTAGGCCACATTTGGAGCATTGCATACAGTTCTGGTCGCCCCATTGCAGGAAACAAGGAGGTTTTGGAAGGGGTGCAGAGGAGGTTTACTAGAATGCTGTTTAGATTCGAGGGTTTCAGCTAGAGGGAGAGATTGGATAGACTTGGATTGTTTCGTCTGGAATGTCGGAGGTGAAGGGGAGACTAGATGGAAGTATATAAAATTATGAGAGGTATAGAAGGGGTAGATAGTCAGAACCTATGTTCCAGGATGGAAACATCCAACACTAGAGGGCGTTGCTACAAGGTGAGATGGAGAAAGGTTAATGGAGATGTTTCAGGTGAGTTTTTTTACATAGAGTGGTGGGGGCCTGGAACGCATTGCCAGAGGTGGTGGTGGAGGCAGATACGATAGTGGTGTTTAAGAGGCTTTTAGATAGGCACATGGAAGTGCAGGGAATAAAAGGATATGGATCACCCACAGTAGATGAGATCAGTTTAACTTGGCATCATGTTCAGCACAAACATTGTGGGCTGAAGGGCCTGTTCCTGTGCTGTACTGTTCGATGTTAAAACAAGGCTGCAAAGGCCACAATGTTCAGGTTCTACAAACGACCTGAAATCAAATGGAAGAAGAAATCTAAGAAATGAGACCGAAGATAGAATTGTACTAAAAGTGTACAAGGCATTGGTGAGGCCAATTCTGGAGTATGGTGTACAATTTTGGTCGCCTAATTATAGGAAGGATGTCTAGAGAGAGTACAGAGGAGATTTACTAGAATGTTGCCTGGGTTTCAGCAACTAAGTTACAGAGAAAGGTTGAACAAGTTAGGGCTTTATTCTTTGGAGCGCAGAAGGTTAAGGGGGGACTTGATAGAGGTTTTTAAAATGATGAGAGGGATAGACAGAGTTGACGTGGAAAAGCTTTTCCCACTGAGAGTAGGGAAGATTCAAACAAGGGGACATGACATGAGAATTAAGGGACTGAAGTTTAGGGGTAACATGAGGGGGAACTTCTTTACTCAGAGAGTGGTAGCTGTGTGGAATGAGCTTCCAGTGAAGGTGGTGGAGGCAGGTTCGTTTTTATCATTTAAAAACAAATTGGATAGTTATATGGATGGGAAGGGAATGGAGGTTTATGGTCTGAGCGCAGGTATATGGGACATGGGGAGATTATGTGTTCGGCACGGACTAAAAGGGTCGAGATGGCCTGTTTCCGTGCTGTAATAGTTATATGGTTATATGGTTATAGACACAAAGTGCTGAAGTGTTCAGCGGGTCAGACAGCATCTCTGGAGAAAGGGAATAGGTTCTGTGTCAAAACCGTTCTTCAGACTGAGAGTCAGGGGAAGGGAAAACGAGAAATATAGATGGGGATGTAGAGAGATATGAATGAAAGATATGCAAAGAAGTAACGATGACAAAAGGACACATTGTTGGCTGGGGGCTAGGTGAAAATGAGCACAGACAATGAGATTCTAGAAGCCAACAAAAAGAGGCTGGGAGAACATTAAAAACAAATGTGTTTTACAAGAAGTATTTTGACTTGTATTTTGTAGGATGATTATAGCAATTGGATACTATGGTCTGTCTCTGAACATCCCCAATCTTCATGGCAACGACTATCTGAATTGTTTCCTCTTTGGTGCCATTGAGATTCCGAGTTGTATCGCATCCTGGCTTCTCCTCCGGAAATGTCCACGCAGGTTCAGCCATGCAGGCATTCTTGTTCTGAGTGGAGGTGTTCTGCTCTTCATGAACCTCATACCATCAAGTAAGTTTTACACTGCTTCTGCAGTGATCCTAGTGTGACAATCGTGAACAAGCCTTTAGACTTCAGACTTTGCTATAGAGATACAATGTGAAAACAAGGCCTACGCCCCCCCCCCCCACGACCTAAAACGTCACCTATCCCTATTCTCCAGAGACTCTGCCTGATCTGCTGAGTTACTCCAGCACAATGTGTCTTTTTATGGTCCAGTATTTGTTGCTTTTTTAGTATTAAAGATAGACACAGATTGCAAGAGTAAAGAGCCTGTCCCACTTACATGTCCTTGGCACGCAAATTACGTGACCTTGTCGTCGCGTTGAGGCGCACGGGCATCGTATGGCCGCGCGGGGCCGGTTCCATTGAGAAGCGCGGAGGGGTATGTCCTTGTGCGCGACATCGCGTGGGGATCCGAAATTTTTGTAGCGAACAAAATCTTCGCGCAAAATCTACTCCCGGAGCGGGGCCAAGAAAATTTAAGATGGACGCAAAATGCAGGAGTAATTCAGCGGGACCGGCAGCATCTCTGGAGAGAAGCAATGGGTGACGTTTCGGGTCAAGACCCTTCTTTTCAGACTGAAGAAGAGTCTCGACACGAAACATCATCCATTGGTTCTCTCCAGAGATGCTGCTGGTCCCGCTGAGTTACTCCAGCGTTTTGCGTCCATCTTAAAATGATGTCACACGCTCCAGACGGCTGTGTGTACGCATGAAATCGTGCCCGACCTTCGCGGGTCCATCGTGGCGCAACGCGACCACGAGGTCACATAATTTGCGTGCCACGGAAACGTAAGTGGGACAGGCCCTTAACTCAGTGGGTCAGGCAGCATGTCCGGAGAACATCATATTTCAGTTTTGTTTAGGTTAGTTCAGTTCAGTTTAGTTTAATTCCGTTTTGACAAACAGGGCAGAAAGGCTATTTGGCCCATCGAGTCCGTGCCGACCAGCAATCCTCACACATTAACACTATCTTACATTAACACTATTATGGAGAAATATACAATTTTTCCAAGCAAATTAACCTACAAACCTATATGTCTTTGGAGTGTGGGAGGAAACTGGAGCTGCCAAAGAAAACCCCACACAGGCCACAGGGAGAATGTACAAACTCCATACAGACAGCACATATGGCCAGGATTGAATCCGGCTCTCTGGCTCTGTAAAAGCCCTGTCCCACTCTACGAGTTAATTGAAGAGTTTTCCCGAGTTTGCCCTGATTCGAACTTGGTGATTTACGGTAATGTCCGCTCGTAAGTACTCGGGGCTCTCGTGGACATTTTACAACATGTTGAAAAATCTTCACAAGTCTTCCCGAGTTTCTTGCCCGCATTTCCCGAGTACTTTCCGTTAGCGTTACGAGCCATTAAGAGACGGCCCCGAACTCCGACGTACTCGCTACGTACATTCTACGTGCTTCCACGAGTTTGATTTTTTTTTAAACTAGGGAGAGCTCTTGAATGAACTCGTACAGGGGGACAGGGCTTTTAGGCAGAAACTCTACCACTATGCCACTGTGCCATTAATCAAAGCTATTAACAGTCTGAGCTACCAAATGAACAAGCTTCATGAATGGCCAACCATCTCTTACAACAATGTGTGAAAAATCCCATCATTTTAAACGCAGAGAAAAGACACAAAAGGTTCCCAATCTTTACTCTTTGGAGCTAACATGTACATGTAACCGAAGCAGACAAGATGGCGCCCAACCCAAGCGATTATTAGCGTGCTAGCCACAGAAACAGATCACATATTACACCCGCTCCACACTCTCAAATCTCTACTCCTACAGCAACATTTCTTACATTAACTATGATCTCCTTAATCTCCTCTACATTATTCCCTTATCATGTAAAGGGAATAATGTAAATGTAAAATGTAAAAAGGGAATAAATGGCTCGATTGTAATCTAGTATTGTCTTTCCACTGACAAGCTAGCACACAACAAACGTTTTTCATTACACCTATTGCCAATAAACTGAACTGAATTTAGAAGATTGAGGGGGGATCTTATAGAAACTTACAAAATTCTTAAGGGGTTGGACAGGCTAGATGCAGGAAGATTGTTCCCGATGTTGGGGAAGTCTAGAACAAGGGGTTACAGTTTAAGGATAAGGGGGAAGTCTTTTAGGACCAAGATGAGAAATTTCTTTTTCACAGAGAGTGGTGAATCTGTGGAATTCTCTGCCACAGAAAGTAGTTGAGGCCAGTTCATTGGCTATATTTAAGAGGCAGTTAGATGTGGCCCTTGTGGCTAAAGGGGTCAGGGGGTATGGAGAGAAGGCAGGTACGGGATACTGAGTTGGATGATCAGCCATGATCATATTGAATGGCGGTGCAGGCTCGAAGGTCCGAATGGCCTACTCCACCTATTTTCTATGTTTCTATGAACTGGGGAAAACTGAGCTCTATGCAGACCGATCGCATTAATAGAACTCTTTCTGCTTTTTTCTAGATCTTTCAATACTTTCTACAGTGCTGGTGTTAATTGGAAAAATGGGAAACGCATGGGCTTATTGCATGGTTTATGTCTACTCCTCCGAACTGTATCCAACCCCATTGAGAAACACAGGTGTTGGAGTGAGTTCAATGGCTTCCAGAACTGGCAGCATTATTTCTCCTTACATTGTTTTACTTGGTAAGGCAACAATGGCAACTCTTGATTTTTAGTTTTTTTAATATACAGATATTAGATATAATATGCAAACAGGCCCTTCGTCTGATCGAGTCCGCACCGACCAGTGATCCTCATATACTAACACTATCCTACACTCACTAAGGACAATTTACAATTTTACCGAAGCCAATTAATCCTCAAACCTTTACATCTTTGAAGTGTGGGAGCAAATCAAAGATTTCAGAGGGAGCCCAAGCAGGTCACGGCGAGAATGTACCAACTCCATACAGATAGCACCCGTGGTCAGGATCTAACTTGGGTCTCTGGCCCTGTATGGCAGCAACTCTACCGCTGCGCCACCATACTACCCTATTCTTGTTGAATATGAGGATTTTTGACACTATCCTGACATAGGTCACAGGTAGATACGGTAGTAAAGAAAGCTGATTTCTTGTAACTTCAAGTAACCCTGGCTTTCCCTCTCTCTGTCCCTCTCCCATCCTAGTTCTCTGACTAGTTTCACTGTCCTTCTGATTAATTTTATTGATTGCATGCCTCCTTGTCACCTTCCTCTCAGCTAGCAGTGAACCATTCTACATTTCCTTCATTGTTTGCTTTGATCCGTCGTTCTCACATTACCTTTCCATATCTCTGTCTCCCTTTCCCCTGACTCTCAGTCTGAAGAAGGGTCTTGACCCCGAAACATCACCCATTCCTTCTCTCCAGAGATGCTGCCAATATCACTGAGTTACTCCAGCATTTTGTGTCTATCTTCGGTGTAAACCAGCATCTGCAGTTCCTTCCTACACATGAAGCTTTAGGTTCATTGGTCTTCTCATCAGTCACGGTACTGAGTATGGAAGCTGGGATGTTATGTTACAGTTGTAAAAGCATTGCGAGGCTGTATTTGAAGTATTGTGTGCAGATTTGATCACCGTCTTATAGAAAGAATGTTAATAAGCTGGAAACAGTGCAGTGAAGATTTACGAACATGTTGTCAGAACATGAGGGCCTGAGCTATTAGAAAGGTAGTGCAGGCTAGGACTTTATTCCTTGGAGCACAGGAGGCTGAAGGGTGATCTTATAGACAGATAGAGCAATATACAGTATAGTATAGTCTTTTTTATTGTATGCTATGGGCAATCCATGGAATCATAATTGTTAATAAATGATAGTTATTTGTTTTGTATGCTATGCAATCCAATCAGATAAATCATACATACATACATACATATATACATACAATCAGTTCAAACATCAAAGTACAATAGATAGAGCAAAGGGAAAGATACAGTGTGCAAAATATAGTCTTCAGCCTTAGATTATATATATAGATTAGATTAGATTAGATTCAACTTTATTGTCATTGCACAAATACAAGTACAGGTACAACAAAATGCAGTTTAGCATCTAATCAGAGTGCAAAATAGTAAAATGCTGATTAAAACAATATATACAAATGAGGATATATTGATCTAGTACATAGGCAAATAAATATATACAGATAAAAGATAGCTAGCGCCGGGCCTGTGAGTTCAGCAGGGTAATGTTGTTTTGGAAGAAGCTGTTTCTTAGCCTGCTGGTGTGAGACCTGAGGTTCCTGTACCACCTCCCTGATGGGTGGAGGGCAAACAGTCCATGTTTGGGGTGTGAGGGGTCCTTAATAATGTTGCCAGCCCGTCTCAGACACCGTGTGCGGTGAAGGGCAGCCATGGCAGGAAGCGGGGCACCGATGGTGTGATGGGTTTGTTTTCACCACCCGTTGCAGTGCCTTCCTGTCAGCTGTGGTGCAGCTGCTGTACCACACCATGAAGCAGGTGGTCAGGATGCTTTCTATGGTACAGCGGTAGAAGTTGGACAGGATCTGAGGGGACAGGTGAACTTTCTTAAGCCTCCTCAGAAAGTAGAGGCGCTGCTGCGCCTTTTTAATCAGTTTGGGGGTGTTGAAGGACCAGGACAGATCCTCAGAGATGTGTACTCCGAGGAATTTGTAGTTGGAGACGCGCTCCACCTCAGTCCCGTTTATGTGGATGGGGGTATGTCTGCCGCCTGGTCTTCCGGTAGTCTACGATGATTTCCTTTCTCTTCTGTGTGTTGAGGACAAGTTGTTGTTGGTACACCAAGCTGCCAGGTGCTGGACCTCCTCTCTGTAGGCTGATTCGTTGTTGTCACTGATCAGTCCTACCACCGTGGTGTCATCAGTGAATTTTATGATGGCGTTGGAACCATGCATAGGGACGCAGTCATGGGTGAACAGGCACGCCGGTGTTCAGTGTCAGAGTGGAGGAGGTGAAGTTGTTGATCCTAACAGACTGGGGTCTGTTAGTGAGGAAATCCAGTGTCCAGTTGCAGAGGGAGGTGTTGATGCCAAGGCTGCTGAGTTTGGTGATCAGACTGGCGCGGATGACAGTATTAAGTGCAGAGCTGAAGTCGATGAATAACAACCTGATGTAGGAGTTGTTATTGTCCAGGTGGGTCAGGGCAGAGTGAAGAGCCGCAGATATGACATCCTCTGTTGACCTGTTGGGCCGATAGGCAAACTGATGGGGGTCCAGTGTGTGAGGGAGGCTAGATTTGAGGTTAGCCAGGATCAGTCTCTCAAACCACTTCGCGATGACGGGTGCGAGTGCCACTGGGCGGAAGTCATTGAGACTCCCTGAAGCTGACTGTTTGGGCACTGTCACAGTGGTTGTGGTCTTGAGGCAAGTAGGGACGACACCCTGGGCCAGTGACAGATTGAAAATGTCAGTGAAGACCTGGGATAGTTGTCCAGCACATGCCCTGAGCACACGCCCGGGGATGTCGTCGGGGCCGGCAGCTTTGTGCTCATTCACTTTGCTCAATCGCCTTGTACAGCAGAGGTGGAGAGACTGAGGGGCTGTTCATTCGGGGGTGGGGCAGCTTTGATGGCTGTTGTTTTATTGTCCCGGTCAAAACAAGCATAGAAATAGTTTAGCTCGTCAGGAAGGGAGGCGTTGTCTGGGGTGGAGGGGGGCGGGGGAGTGTTAACTTTGTTGTAATCCGTGATGGACTTGATGCCTTGCCACTTGCGTCTGGGGTCGGAGTTATTTTGAAAATACTCCTCGATCTGCCGCTTGTATTTGAGTTTTGCGCTCCTGATTCCCTTTTTCAGGTTGGCCCTGGATGAACTGTATTCCTCAGCATCGCCAGATCTGAAAGCGGCATCGCGAGCCTATTATAGCTTATCAGTTCCTAACACAAAGTCCAATGTCCTCAATGGGAAACAGGTGAATGGGACAGTACCCTAGCTAATGGAATATGTAATTGTTAATGGTGATGTGAGCTGTTGAAACTATTTTAGAGTTGAAACATGCAATGATATTTGGTCTCAGTACCATATCAGGTGATGTATCAGGTGATATGGGCAGAAAGCAACAATGGGGTACTGATTGGGGACGATCAGCCATGATCACTTTGAATGGCAGTGCTGGCTCGAAGGGCCGAATGACCTATTCCTGCAACTATTGTCTATTGTATCATCAATGAATTTCTGGAAACTTGGATTTCATCACTGCTGCATTCCTTGTCTCTACTTTTGGGCTTTGTCTGCGGTTCCCCGTCACCACATTATCACAATCCACATCTCTATTTACTAGTTATTAGCCCTCAATAATCTTTGCCCTGCAACATACAGTCTCAAGCAGGTGATCAATCGTATATTGTCTGAATCATGTATTGTCTTCATTATGTATTGTCTTAAACATGTATATAGTCTTTCCGCTGACTGGTTAGCTTGCAACAAAAGCTTTTCACTTTACTTCGATACACGTGACAGTAAACTAAACTCACTCAAAAAATGTTTCCCATCTCCTCGCCAAGAAGAGATATCACAGTAACCAGATCACGAACAATGAAATTAACCCACACCTGAAATTGAAAATTACTTGAATATACATTTTGTGAAATACATTTGATTTCACATTGGTGCCTGGTGGATGAAATATTTTGGCTTTTTATATCAATTTGTTGATTGTCAATTGTAGGTAAATGTATGCTTTCTTTTCGCAGGTAGTTATCAAGAGATCCTGCCGTTTATTGTGATGGGGGTGTTGATGGTGTTCTCAGGAATTGTGGTCTTGTTTCTGCCAGAAACGTTCAATATTCCTCTTCCAGATACAATTGACCAAATGCAAAAAGTTAAATGGTAAGTCACCGTAGTCTTTTTCATTCTCTCCCTTTCTTAAAAGAAACTTCTGCCGTAAATGACAGTAGCTGCAGTGTAGTGTATCGAGTTTGTTTATGGGAGGACTCAATTCCAAGTTGACACACTGGACTAGTTCCATTTGCCTGCCTTTGCCCCATAGTCCTCAAACCCCTTCCTATCCCATCTGTAATGTATTTCAGTTTTCATCATGCTTTTATCAGTTTTGAATGTTATAACAGATGAGAAGGTACTATCGCAATGTTTAAGAAACATTTGGACAGGTACATGGAAAGTGTGGAAACAGGCTCTACGGCTCAACTTGCCCACATTGACAAAAATGTCCTATCTACATGAGCCCCATCTACCTGCATTTGGCCCATATCCCTCTAAATCTGTCCTATCCATGTTCCGAAGACAGACACAAAATCTGGAATAACTCAGTGGGTCAGGCAGCATTCCTGGAGAAAAGGAATAGGTGAAGTTTTGGGTCAAACCTTTCTTCAGACTTCTTCAGACTGTATGACACAATGACTATCTATGACTAAAACTATACAACATAGAAAACATAGAAACCAGATTGTCTCAACATTTGCTTGATTAACTTTTTTTTGTTATTTGATTGTATAATTCTCTCAAGTAATGCACGGGATGGTTTGGCAAAAACCTGCATGCAGGGACCCCACATGCTAGCAATCTGTGTCTCAACAATGCATTGTTGCAAACACACAGCCCATGATGATAAACTCTAGCACTGAACTTTGTTGAATTAAAAATAACTTGACTTGAAATGAATGATACATTTATAGAGTGTTACAAGAAAATGATTCAGTATATGCCCATGGTTCATGACTTATTTTGTTCATATACAGGTGCAAATGTTCTCACTCTGATTCAACTCAAACCAGAGAAAACAATGTGGTGATTTTAAAAGAGGAAATGCTTTGAGCACAGATCTTCACCAGCAGCCAAGCGACTGAGGAATTCATTGCCGTTTGGGTCAGGCTCCAACTCTTCAGGAGTGGCAACTCCAAAAGTGGCAACTTCTTCTGTTGATCCAGAAAGAAACTGATACCTGGAGATCACAGTGAAATGATCAGATCTCCTGCAGGGAATAGGATTTGAAGTTTCTACCAAAGTTTCACAAAACCAAATTACTGGACCCTTTCTCTAAGATATTGTTTTAAAAAAAGACATGCACTTTTTATGTATTTCTTCCATCCGATTGCATTATATTCCTTGGATATTTTCCTCTTTGTAGAGCAATTTATTAAATGCTATGAACCAATCCTTGACATCTACCCAGTGTGATGGTTTCCTACAGTCAATGCTTTCTGTGATCAACTCTTGTTTCTGTTTCATTCCTCCTGTTTTGGTTCAAACTCCTCTCCTGCTTTGAAACAGTTTGAAACAGGTCATTATATTAGGTGCTTTCTTTCAATTATCCATTTATTGAATGTGGAACTTGTTGACATTAGACCATAGATGTATAGCACAGAAACAGGCCCTTCAGCCCACAATCTCCATTGCAAACAAGTTAAACTAATCTCTTCTGCCTGCACGTGATCCATAACCCTCCATCCCCTGCATATGCATGTGCTTATCTAAAAGCCTCTTAAATGCCACTATCCTCTCTACCCCCACAACTACCCTCAGCAGCACATTCCGGGCACCCACTGCTCTGTGTAAAATAATACTTGCCTCACACATTTCCTTTAAAGTTTGCCTCTCTCATCTCTCACATCTAGACTTTGATATTTCAATCCTGGGGAAAAAATTCTGATTGCTACTATTATCTATGCCTCACAGAATTTTATATACTTTGGTCAGGTTTCCCCTTGATCTTTGATGTTACAGAGAAAACAACAAAGTAGTCCAACCTTCCATCATATCTAATGTGCTCTAACCCAGGCTGCATTCTGGTAAATCTCTTTCGCACCCATGACCACGTGGGTTTTCTCAGGGTGCTACGGTTTCCTCCCACACTACAAAGTCGTGGAAGTTTGTAGGTGAATTGGCTTTGGTAACATTTCTATTGTCCCTAGTGTGTGTAGGAAAATTGTTAGTGTGCTGGGTGATCGCTGGTCGGCGTGGACCGAAGGGCCTGTTTCCACGCTGCTTCTCTAAAGTCTAAAGTCTAAAGAGTCTATTGCAGAGAGAAATAATATATCTTTATTGTCATTGCACAGAGGGGGATAAATGGGGGATAGGATTGATCTGAGAATCAGCTTCAGTTTAGTATGAGATGAGTTTATTGTCACGTGTACTGAGGTACAGTGAAAAGCTTTAGTTGCGTGCTATCCAATCAGCAGAAAGACAATACATGATTACAATCGAGCCATTTACAGGGTATAGGTACATGGTAAGGGAATAACGTTTCCTGCAAGGTAAAGCCAGCAAAGTCTGATCAATGATAGTCCGAGGGTCTCCAAAGAGGTAGATAGTAGTTCAGCTCTTTGGTTGTGTTCAGACGATTCAGTTGCCTGATAACAGCTGGAAAGAAACTGTCGGTGAAAGTATGGAAGTATGTGTTTTCACACTTCTATACCTTCTGTCTGATGGGAAAGGGGAGAAGAGGGGGTGGCTGGGGGTATGACTAATCCTTGATTATGCTGCTGGCCTTGACGTGGCAGCGTGAGGTATAGAGACAATGGAAGGGAGGTTGGTTTGCGTGATGGTCTGAGCTGCATCAGCAATTCGCTGCAATTTCTTGTGTTGGATGGAGCTGTTTCCAGATCAAGTTGTGATGCATCCTGATAAAGTGCTTTCCATGGTGCATCTGTGGAACATTGTCAGAGTTGTCGGGCACATGCCAAACTTTCTAAGCCTTCTAAGAAAGTTGTGGCATTGGTATGCTTTCTTAGTCGTTACTTCAATATATGGGTGGACCAGGAGAAGTTGTTGGTGATATTGACTCCAAGGATACAGTTGCAGAGACGAGTGCTGACACCAAGTGCCGTGAGTCTGGTGATAAGCTTGGATGGTATAATGGTATTGAAGGCAGAGCTGTGGTCTATGAATAGGAGTCCGACATAGGTGCCTGTCCTATCCAGGTGTTCTAGGGATGAGTGCAGGTCTAGGGCAATGGCATAATCCATGGACCTGTTGTGGCAATAGGCAAATTGCAGTGGGTCAAGACCGCTGGGTAGACTGGATTTAATGCGTTCCATAAATAGCCTCTCAAAACATTTCATGATGTTAGATGTCAAAGCCGCTAGTAGTCGTTTAGGCATGAAGTCTTTGTTTTCTTCAGCACTGGAATGATGGTGTTCTTCTTGAAGCAGGTGGGTATCTCAGAATGTAGTAGGGAGAGATTAACGATGTCTGCAAATACTCCCGCGAGCTGGCACGTAGCTACTAAGGACACGGTCAGGAACCCCGTCTGGGCTAATTGCTTTTCGTGGGTTTACCCGCAAAAAGGCCGATCTAACCTCTACTACAGTGACCCTAGGGAGAGGCACACTGGAGTCTGAAGGGCCATGTGTCACCACACTGTTGGCCTTCTGCTTGAAGCGAGCATAGAAATAATTCAGTTCAATGATGATGCCTGACCTTGCTTTTCTTTTTTTTATTATTATTTTTTTATTTTTTTTATTAGAAGTACAATAAGTTACAGTAATACACACCAGATATATCCTATTACATTTGTTGTACCCCTTCATTTTTTGAGCTTTAAGAAAGATAGAAATAAAAGAAGTAAGGAAAGTGAGAAAGAGTTGTGATAGTGCAAGAAAGTGTTGGGAAAAGAAAGCCCATTAGAAAGAGAGTTAGAGAAGAAAGTTAAGAAATAGACCCTAGAAAATAAATAAAGAAAGAAAGAGAAACAATCGCTCCATTATAAAAAAAACTCTGCAAAAAGGGATATACCAACCATATTTTTCACCCCCTGTTACCAGATCCTGGCACCATTTATTTTTTAAATTACTATTGCACCTCATGCTTGTAGTAAGTCCATAAATGCAGACCACGTCTTTTGGAAGCGGTCTGCTTTGCTTGCGAGGAGGAGTCTCATATCTTCCAGGTGTAACTTTTCGAACGTGTTTGAAATCCACATTTTTATTGTTGGTAGGAGCGTTTTTCCAGAATCTGACCTTTCTTTTCAGCCAGTTATCTTATGCAGACCATGCCACATACTCTGTGTGTCTGAGTGATTATACTGGGATTATACTTATCCCTATAAGTTTGTCCCCTTATACGATTGATACGATACGATTCGATGTTACATTATTGTCAGAACAAAGTCTGAAATTTGTTTTGCATCGCAGCAGTTCCATTTACAGCATCACATAAAAGATAAAAGAGACTTGAAAAGTTATGCATTGAGACATCAAGACAGGACCCAATAATACATACATTCAACACGACATTACAATAACAGAAGACAACATTTGAGGCCCATCAGCATGCATTTGATCTGGGATTAAGCACTGTATTTAGTTTGAGGATTGACTGGTGCACAAAAGAGTGCTTCAGTCTAACCTTATTACATTTTGGTACCCAATATCTCCAGTTTGATGGTAACAAATTGTACTCGCTGTTCAGAACGTGGTTGGGTCAGAAGAAATATTGTTGACCATCCTTAGTATGTTTTTATGGTAGGATGATTCATACAAATTCTGAAGTGGTTGATCTACAATCTTTGAGCAGATTTTTAATTGTTGGAGTTTTGATTTTGTAGTCGCAGACAAACTCTTGTGCCATGTAATCTTACAGTATTGCAAAACACTCTGCAATATTATTGCAAAATTATCACAGCGGTAAAAAATAACAAAAGGATTTGTCTACTTGCTCCAAAAGATCTAAGGGGAGAAACCAGATTCTTTGTTTTGTCTTATTGCAAATCTTATCAATGTGGTCATTCCATGATAACTGATGATCTATCGTTACCCCCAAGTATTTAAATGGAATTACATGCTTGATTTTTTCAAAATGGATAACAAGAGACACTTTATGTGAGGCAGGTGGTGAACCAAATACAATCTCTTCTGTTTTCTTTGTGTTAATCTCAAGAGCATTATTATCAGTCCACTCGACCAGTTTGTTCACGCCAAGTTGGTGCAGCCCAGGGTTGTCTGAGTTACTTAACATAAATAATAGAACTGTATCATCTGAGTACTTTAGAATAGATTGATTCGGTGTATTTGTATGACAATCATCAGTGTAAAAGGTAAAAAGCACAGCTGAACTCCACAACCCCAGGGGGCCCTGACATTGGTTGTGATGGCAGATGAAAGGGTTTTATTCCCCTTTACAATCTGTACTCTGTTAGTGAGAAAGGAAGTATGCCAATGATAGGGATTCAGTTGCTGCCGGACCATTTTTGACACCAAAATGTCTGCTTGTATTGTGTTGAAAGCTGAAATCTAGAAAGAGGGCTCTTGCAAAGGTGCACTTCACCACTAATTTCCACCCGGCACTGAAATCACCTGGACCATTTGACACTTCCCTACCATTCCTTGACCTCACTATCTACCATTGCATGTGATAGAATTCTAACCGACATTACACTATAATCACCCACTGGTCCCATGGCTATCTGGACTACACTTCTTCCCATGTGCTTCCTGACAAGGACTCCATCCCCTACTCCCAATGCCTCGGTCTACGTCTACGCAGCTGCTCCACGGATGAGGCGTTCCACACCAGGACATCTGAAATGTCCTGCACACTTCAGGGAATGGGGGTGATGCCTCCTTCATCATAAAAGGCTCGCACCAGGGTCTCTCCATACCCCGCAACACTGAAATCTCTCTCCCCATCCCCGCACTCGCAACAAGGGCCGAGTCCCCCTAGTCCTCACCTTTCACCCCACCAGCCGTCACATACAAAAAATAATCCTCCGTCAGTTTCGCCACCTCCAACGTGACCCCCCACTACTCGCCACATCTTCCCATCTCCCCCCATATCTGCCTTCCGCAAAGACCGCTCCCTCCATAACTCCCTTGTCAATTTCTCCCTTCCCTGTCGGTCCACCCCCTCCCCGGGCACTTTCCCTTGCAGCTGCAAGAGATGCAACACTTGTCCCTTTACCCTGCCGAGCACCCCCCCTCGACTTCCGTTCAAGGACCCAAGCAATCGTTCCAGGTGCGACAGGTTTTTACCTGCATCTCTTCCAACCTCATCTATTGCGTCCGCTGCTCTAGATGTCAGCAGATCTATATCGGTGAGACCAAGCGGAGGTTGGGCGATCGTTTCGCCGGACACCTCCGCTCGGTCCGCAATAAATCAAGCTGACCTCCCGGTGGCTCAGCACTTCAACTCTCCCCCTACGCCTCCGACCTCTCTTGTCCTGGGTCTCCTCCATGGCCACAGCGAGCAGCACCGGAATTTGGAGGAACAGCACCTCATATTCCGTTTGGGGAGTCTGCACCCCGGGGCACACAAATGAACATCGACTTCTCCCAATTCTGTTAGTCCTCTTGCTAGTGTCTCCTTCCTCCCCTTTGTGATGACTCAGCTCCCCTGCTGTCTCCTCCCACCCTCCAGCCTTCCGGCTACTCCTCCTTTTCCCTTTCTTGAATAACCCACACCCCACCCCTGATCATCTGAAGAAGGGTTTCGGCCCGAAACGTTGCCTATTTCCTTCGCTCCATAGATGCTGCTGCTGCACCCGCTGAGTTTCAATTCCCGCAGGCACTTTCTTTTCTGTGTAACCCTCTTGCAAAGGTGTTGAGTTTGTCTAAATGTTTGGAAATACTATGAACTAAGGGGGCAACAGCATCTTCCGTGCCACAGCCCTGCTCGTATGCAAATTGATATGGATGCGAGTTTATTTGTTTGTTGTACTGATGAAATGTCGGAGCAAAATTATTTCCATAGATTTCTTTAATCACCGATTTTGTAAGTGAGGCTATGAGGTCTGAAATCCTTATGTTCGTTCAGACATGGAATCTTGGGCAAAGGTTTTATAAGCGAGGCGTTTTCCATGACAGAGGGGCAGTGTGTGTGTCCACATGTCGGCCTGAAACATTTGTTGCCACACTGGAGCCAGCTGTGTTGCAAAGTTTCTCAAGAGAAAAAGCGCTGCATCCATCATGTCCCCAGCAACTTACTTTGCAGGTTCACTGAAATGTTTTCCTGACATTTCTAGTGATCACAATTCTGTCGGAGACAGCAGGTATAACAATTTAAGAATGTCGGTGCACTTGGTTGAATTATCTAGAGATTGAAATCTGGCATAAAAAAAAAAAAGGGTTGAGTTCATTGGAAAGAGAAAAGTTTGTTATCTGTCACAATAGATTTAGATGGGGTTGACATTCCTGTCATAGTAATGTATCCCACAACCTTTTTTAGAGTCATTGGCTCTAAAAGCATCTTCTAGATGCAGTGTGCCAATTTTGCTTCCCTCAATCTTATTTTCTGTTCTTTTTCTGTCTGTTTAAGTGCTCCAGAATCTTTGTTTTTGAAAGCCACTTTCCTTGTATTTATTACTTTTTTTTCATGGCCTTAGTTACATATGATTTATTGTTGGGACAGATTTTTATTTCTCCTTAGTGGGAAACAACCACATGTACACAGAAATCAATATAATCATTTGTAGGCTATAGTTTTATTTCATCTAGCAGGCCCCCTGAAAGGCTTTTCAGCAGTCTGTCAATCCCAAAGCAGGCTTTTAGTTGTTCCCCATGTTCACTTTGTCCGTGTCTTTATCACTTTTTTCTGGTTTACGGTGGAGGCCGCTCCACGGCGCTCCTATACACTGGAATCATGTGCACAACATTATGATCAGAAAAGGTCGGTGTCTTACACTTGGATGAGATAAGCACCTTTGACATTTACCCCCCACCCCCCAGATATTGTCACATTAAAAAAAAAATTTGATAGTATAAGTGGACAAAATGTGAATCCATCAACAGTGACAAAAAAACAAAAAAACACAGACAAATCTCAAAGGCTGACTTGCCAAAGGGGAGATGCAGCGCCCACTATGGGTGGTCATGGTACACCAGTCATTGAAAGTAGGCATTGCAGGTGCATGTTAGCTTGGCAGTGAAGAAGCTGAATGGTATGTTAGCTTTCATAGCAAAAGGATTTGAGTATAGGAGCAGGGAGGTTCTACTGCAGTTGTACAGGGTCTTGGTGAGACCACACCTGGAGTATTGCGTACAGTTTTGGTCTCCAAATCTGAGGAAGGACATTATTGCCATAGAGGGAGTGCAGAGAAGGTTCACCAGACTGATTCCTGGGATGTCAGGACTGTCTTATGAAGAAAGACTGGATAGACTTGGTTTATACTCTCTAGAATTTAGGAGATTGAGAGGGGATCTTATAGAAACTTACAAAATTCTTAAGGGGTTGGACAGGCTAGATGCAGGAAGATTGCTATTGGGGAAGTCCAGGACAAGGGGTCACAGCTTAAGGATAAGGGGGAAATCCTTTAAAACCGAGATGAGAAGAACTTTTTTCACACCGAGAGTGGTGAATCTCTGGAACTCTCTGCCGCAGAGGGTAGTCGAGGCCAGTTCATTGGCTATATTTAAGAGGGAGTTAGATGTGGCCCTTGTGGCTAAGGGGATCAGAGGGTATGGAGAGAAGGCAGGTACGGGATACTGAGTTGGATGATCAGCCATGATCATATTGAATGGCGGTGCAGGCTCGAAGGGCCGAATGGCCTACTCCTGCACCTAATTTCTATGTTTCTATGTACTGTTCGAATCCAGGTATCACAGTCTCCAAACGACACTGATTCAAATTCCCAAGCACTATTGTCAGTACGTCGGGGTAGTTGAGTTGTTCATGAACGCAGTCCGCTAATGATGCTTTGCCGCTGGGAGGCACGTATACAACAAACAGCAAAATGCACCCACATTCGAGGCACAATAGAAGGTCATAACAACATGGAGAGAATTTTCTACATTGGGGTCACAGATCGTATATTTTACCTGAGTGCGCACGGCACCAAAGATCGTTTATGTTTACACAAATGCCGCCTGCGTCCCTGTCTGTGTGTGCACTAAGGTGAATCCCGGTACTTTCAAAGAGAGAATTGGGCATCCTTGATGGTTTTGCGGAGATCATAGCAGGCCTTGTTGTACCGCTCAGGTCGTTTGACTTGTATGCAGTGGACTTGGGCTTAAGTCGTGAATGTACATCACGGTTCATCCATGGTTGGGGTACACTCGGATTGCCTTCGTTGGAAAACAGCCTTCCACGCACTTGCTGATGAAATCAGCCACGGCAGTGGTGTACTCATTCAGATTAGCTGCAGAATCTCTGAATATGGACCATTCCCCGACTCAAAGTAGTCCGCATAAGATGCCATCCGTGTCCGTTGACCAGCATTTCACCAGATTCAACGGGCCAAATGTTCATCTTCTGTATCTTATAAAAACACGAGAAACAGTGCCCAACATGTGCCGACACTTGGCTTAGTTTAGTTTAGTTAAGTGATATTTTATTTATTTTACTTTGCGCATTCATACACAACTTTTTTTCTTCGGTATTCACCTCTCCTCTCACACTGCTCACTATTGGCCCGGACCTTACTCTCTTATCCCTTCTCGAACTTTCCTTCTCCTTAATTCAGGAGTCTTTTGCAACTTTTCCTGTACTCCTTTTAACTCCATCTTTATACTCCCAATTTGTCAATCCGTCCCCCCCTCCACTTCCTCAGGGGTGGGGGGTAATTTGGAGAACACAGTCGTGAGTTTGTCCGGGTTATGGTGGGCCGCCAGACCAAGGGATGTCAACTTTCTCACTCCCAAATAAGGGACAAAAGGTCAAAATAAGGGACAAATTCCCGACAGCAAATTCGTTGACCTGACTCAGCCGTGGCTGGGGCGAAATGAGGAGTTGGCCCGGTGCTGCTGCAAACAAAGGCCAGCCACGGGACTGCAAAGTTTTGGCCCGGGCGACGGGCAAAGTCCAGTCCCCCCCATCCAACTCATGAACCGATGATCGGCCATGAGAAGGAGGGGTGGTGGTGTCGGTGGTAAGCGATGGTCCGACAACTGGCCGGGCTGCCGACCGATTGGGCCATGGGCAAGGCACTGCTGCTGCACTTCAACGACATACAGGCTTGTAGGTTAATTGTCTTCGGTAAAGATTGTAAATTGTCCCCAGTGAGTAGAATAGCGCCAGTGTACAGGGTGACCGCTGGTCGGCCTGGGCTCAGTGCGCTGAAGGGCCTGATTCCACACTGTATCTCTAAACTCTGAACACAAAAAATGCTATTGTCAACAGAGGTGAGGTTTATATAATACACTGCTCTGTGTTCACATATTCATAAGTTCACGTTATAGGAATAGAAATAGGCCATTCAGCCCATCGAGTCAACTCCGCCATTCAATCATGGCTGATCTCTGCCTCCTAATCCCATTTTCCCGCCTTCTCCCAATAACCCTTGTCACCCATTCTAATCAAATGGGGGTCAAGGTAGAAGCGTTCACGTCGTGATCCATGTCAAGTAATATCACCAAATTTACTTGCGAATTCTACCAAACACTTTGAAGCCAAGCCGAAAGCCGAAAGACAAATGATGTCCAGAAGCCTAACAAATGGCAGTAACCCATCAGCCCGGAACAGGAAGAGAGGCCAACACCCGCCCCCAAGGCCGGCTTTGACTATCATATCTCTAAATGTTGAAGGACTGTCTGCAACTAAAGAAGAACTTGTTGCCCCAACTCTGCAGAGAGCATCAGTGTATATTCTCTGCGTCCAAGAAACGCCACTGCGGATCCAAACATCCCCGCCCTCGAGTGGAAGGCATGACCACTTTCATTGAAAGACCGCCTGAACCATGGAAGCGTCATGCTTTGCAAAAAAACGGGACAATCATCCAATCAACATCAAAGAGTGATGAAACAACATTGAGGTCCTAACCGATGAGCTCAGAGGAATTGCCATCAGCCTCCGTCTACAAGCCCCTCCCACACCTTTTCCTGATCCTGGAAACCAAGGATATTGATTGGCGATGATTCAACAGGCCACAGCTGCACACTGGGGGTTACCTCTGGAACAAGCGTCTGATGTAGTATGCATTGAGACATGGGGTGGTCCAAACTACCGCCGTTGCTCTGATGCTCTGGAATCGACATGATTGCCAACAGATGGTCCAAAGGTCCTTTAATATCGTGATAGGGATTAGTGCGAGGGCGCTGGAAATCCGTCTAGCAACCCTTATATCAGCGTTTGTTCCGCCATAGGCATCTCTGGATTGGGGCAAGAAGGCTGTACTGAAGCCACTGCCAAAACCCAAAACCAGTCAATGCTGCATTTACCCCAGCCCAGTTCCTTTCCAGAGAAAGATTCACTTTGGGAAAGCGAACTGGCCTGCTTCCAGCAAGATCTTGAAGGAAGATCGCCCCCCTCCCCAGTCGGACCCCAAAACTATCAATCTTCCAACAACCACTTAGTGCACCAGCAGCCCGGAAGAACATCCCGACAGCCTGCCGCACTCACTAGCATTCCCGGCCTTGACACTCTAAGCAGCGAACTATATGACCAATACCAACAGCTCTACGAATCTGACCCCGTTGCTGCAAGCACCATGGAAGATTGAAGAGACTCATGACCTCCCTCTCAAATGCCCGGC
>NW_026575556.1:2500-42386 GCF_028641065.1 Leucoraja erinaceus
CACTGTCTATATCCCCCCACACACACACACACTGTCTATATCCCCCCCCCACACACACACACTGTCTATATCCCCCCCCCACACACACACACACTGTATATTCCCCCCCCCCCACACACACTCTGTATTCCCCCCCCCCACCCCCCCCACACACCACACTGTCTACATGTCCCCCCCCCCACACACACACACTGTATATACCCCCCCACACACACACACACTGTCTATACCCCCCCCCCACACACACACACACTGTCTATTCCCCCCACACACACTGTCTATATCCCCCCCCCCACACACACACTACACCCACACACACTGTCTAAATCCCCCCCCCCCCCCCACACACACACACTCTGTCTCTATCCCCCCCCCCCCACACACACACACTGTCTCCCCCCCCCCCCCCACACACACTGTCTATCACCTCGTGCCCCCCACCCCCCCCCCCCCCCCCCCCCCACACACACACTGTCTATACCACCCCCCCCCCCCACACCACACACACTGTCTATGGACTCATCCATGCCTTCATCTCCTCCCGACTGGACTATTGCAACTCACTTCTCCTTGGCATCAGCTCCACCTACATCAACCGACTCCAACTAGTCCAGAACGCAGCCGCCCGACTCATCACCCACACCAAATCCTGGCATCACATCACTCCAGTCCTCAAACAACTTCACTGGCTTCCCATCTCCCACCGGATCACCTACAGAATCCTGGTTCTCACCTACAAAGCCCTCCAACATCTGGCCCCCCATATCTCATTGACCGCCTCTCCCCCTGCCAACCCTCACGGTCCCTCAGATCCACATCAGCCGGTCTCCTCTCCATCCCCAAGTCCAACCTCCTGCAGTTTTGGGGACAGAGCCTTCTCCAGGGCAGCTCCCAGGCTCTGGAACTCCCTCCCCCAACTGATCCGCAATTCCATGTCCCTCACCATCTTCCAGTCCCGCCTCAAGACCCATCTCTTCACCTCTGCCTATCCTTAGCCCCACGTCCCCCTCCCTTTTCATATGTGCATTAATTGCCTCATACTGTGTTTTGTATTGAATTCTGTCTTTACTTTGTGTACTAGTCATGTCTCTACTATTTATTTCATTGCCCTTACATGTTTTTCCTCTACCTGCTAAATTTTTGTAAGGTGTCCTTGAGACTCTTCTCCTACACGCCCATAAATAAACACATGTATTATCTAGTATTCTTATTATTATATCCCCCCTCACCATCACTTCTGTGGCACACTGTCTGACCCCTCTCCTGCACACACTTCTCTCTGTCCCATACACTTCCCTCCCCTTATCCCCCCCCCCCCCAACACACTGTCCCATAATACCCCCTCTACACCAACACACTGTCCCTATTATACCCATCCCCTCTACACACCCCTGTCCCATATACCCCCCCTCTACACACACTGTCCATAGACCCCCCTCTACACACACACACTGTCCCATACCCCCCTCACACACACACACTGTCCTCTATCCCCCCTCACCACACACTGTCCCATACCCCCACCCCCTCTACACACACTGTCCCCATATACCCCCTCACACGCACTGTCCCTCCTACCCCCTCTAACACACTGTCCCCATACCCCCCCTCTACACACCTGTCCCATATTATTACCCCCTCTACACTCTCTGTCCCATACATCCCCCTCACACCCACACTGTCTCTATCCCACCCTCACACACACTGTCTCTATCCCATACACCCCCTCTGTCCCCCCCCCACACACACACTCCCATATACCCCCTCTACACACACTGTCCCATAGACCCCCTCTACACACACACACTGTCACACATACACTGTCTCTATCCCACTCTCACACACACTGTCTCTATCACATACACCCCCTCTGCCCCCCCACACACACTGTCCCATACACCCCCTCTACACACACACACTGTCACTGTCCCATACACCCCCTCTACACACACACACCCACACTCTGTCATACACACCAATACACCACCTCTATACACACACACCCTCATACACACCCACTCCTTCTCTCTCTCGTACACACCCTCTCTCTCCCTCTCTCTGTCGCATATACCCCCTCATGCACACTACCTGCCACCCACACACACACACCCCCCCCCCTCACACACACCACTCTCTCCCCCTCACACACACACACCACTCTCTCACACCCCATTCTCTCTCTCCACTTTCTCTCCACCTCCTCCCTCTCTCCCTCTCCCCCCTCTCTCCCCCCTCTCACCCCCTCTATTCCCCCACTCTCCCCCTCTCTCTCTCCGCCTTCTCTGTCTCCCCCCCTCTTTCTCTCCGCCTTCTCTCTCTCCCCTCTCTCTCTCCCTCCCCTCTCTCTTCTCCCCCCTCATACACACACCACTTCCCCCTCATACACACCTCTCTCCTCCCCTCATACCCCCCTCTCCCCACCCTCACCCACCCCGTTTCCTCCCCCTCCTCATACACACCACTCCCCCCCCACACACACTCTCTCTGTTGCATACACCGCCTCCGTCTCATACACACCCTCTCTACTTCCTCTCCCTCCTCCTCCCCCTCCCCCTCTCTCCTCTCTCTCTCTCTCTCTTTCTGTCTGTCACTTGCGGGTGGAGCACCAAGGCAAAATACTTGGCCAATAAACTTATTCATTCCCCCCCCTCTTCCGGGCTCTCTCCCTCTCTCTCCTCTCACCTCCCCCCTCCCTCTCCTCCCCATGATACACACACACTCCCACTCCCACTCCCCCCTCATAATACACCCTTTCCCCCATGATACACACTCACCTCCCCCCCCCCACACACACCCCCCCCCCCTCATACACACACACCATTTCTCCATACACACACACACACTGCCCCCCTCATACACATCACTCCCCCCAGATACACACCACTCCCCCCCCTACACACCACCACCCCTGATACACACACCCACTCCCCCCCCATACATACCACTCTCCCCGACACATCCCCCACACACAACGTCACTCCCTACATACTCATCACACCACCCCCCCCCCCCCCCACTTATAGACACCCTCTCTCTCCCCCTTCACACACACCCTCCTTCCCTCACACACACCTCTCTCTCCCCTCTCTCTCTCCCGCCTTCTCTCTCCCCACCACTCTCTCTACAACCCCCCCCCCTCTCTTTCTGTCTGTCACTGTATGTCATATTGTCACTGGCGGGCGGAACACTGGCGCAAATTGCTTGTTAGTGAATACTTGGCCAATAAACATATTCATTCATTCATTCAATCATCCATTCAATCATTCATTCATTCATCATTCAATCATTCATTCAATCATTCATTCTCCCATTCTAATACACCTCACTCGCCCCATACACCCTCTCTCTTCCCCCTCATACACACCACAACCCCGCCTCACACCCCCCCTCGCATCCCCCTACCCCTCCCCTCCCCCTCATACACCCCCTCCCCCCTCATACACACCCCTCTCTCTCCCCCCTCACACACCCCTCTCCCCCCTCATAAAACCACAACCCCGCCTCACACCCCCTCTCATCCCCCCCCTCATACACCCCCCCTCTCTCTTCCCCCCTCTCGCTCCCCCCACTATCTCTCTCCCCCTCTCTCTTTCCCCCTCTCTCTCTCTGCCCCCTCTCTCTCTCTCCCCATCTTTATCTCCCCATCTCACTATCTCCCTTTGTCTATCCCCATCGTTCTCCCCTCTCTCTCCCTCACTCTCTCTCTCTCTCCTCCCCTCTCTCTCTCTCCCTCTCTCTCTCTCCATCTCTCTCTCTCCCCATCTCTCTCTCCCTTTCTCTCTCTCTCTCTCTCTCTCTCTCCCTCTCTCTCTCTCCCTCTCTCTCTCTCCCTCTCTCCCTCTCTCTCTCCCCACTCTCTCTCTCTCCCTCTCTCATTATTCTCTCCTCCCTCTCTCTCTCTCTCTCTCTCTCTCCCTCTCTCTCTCTCCCTCTCTCCCTCTCTCCCGCGGAGTTCTAGGTCGAGGACTCTCTCAGGAACTCTTGCGGACAGTCTCCCTCCCCGATCTCTCTCTCTGAGTATAAACAGCCTCTCTCTCTCCCTCCCTCTCTCTCCTTCCCTCTCTCCCCTCCCTCTCACACCTCTCTCTCTCCCTACGCTCTCTCCTCCTCTCCCACTCTCTCCCCCTCTCTCTCCCTCTCTCTCTCTCCCCCGTCTCTTTCTCTCCGTCTCTCCCCCCGTATCTTTCCATTTTTCTCTCTGTCTATCTCTCTCTCTCTCTCCCTCTCTCCCCCCCACTCTCTATCTCCCTCGTCTCTCCTCCCACCTCTCTCATCCCACTTTCTCTCCCCTCTCGCTCTCTCCCGCCCTCTCCCCCTCTCTCTCCCGCTCTATCTCCCCCTCTCTCACCTCTCTCTCCCCCCCTTTCCCTCCTTCCCTCTCTCTCTCCCTCCCTCTCTCCCCGCCCTCTCTTCTTCTCTCCCTCCGTCCTTCACTCCCTCTTTCCCCCCAAAATGAGATAGAGAGAACGAGATGGAAACGAGGGAGAGAGAGAGAGACCCGGGGGATAGAAAGAGAGAGATGGGAGGAGGGAGAGAGAGAGAGAGAGGTGGGCGAAGTGAGAGATATAGTGAGATGTGGGAGGAGGGGGATAAATAGAGAAAGAGAGGAGGGACAGAGAAAGAGAGGAGGGACAGAGAAAGAGATATAGGAGAGAGAGAAAAAGAGACAGAGGTGGGAGGAGTGAGAGAGAGAGATAGAGAGAGAAAGAGAGGGGATGAGTGAGAGAGAGAGAGGGAGGGAGAGAGAGAGAGTGAGGGAGAGGTGGATGGTGTGAGAGTGAGGGAGAGAGGGAGGGAGAGGTGGGAGGAGTGAGATAAAGATAGAGAGAGGGAGAGTTTGTGAGAGAAAGAGGGGGTGGGGTGGAGAGAGAGCAGTAGGGATGGGTGTGATCCCATGTTTGGGGACAGACCCCTTCTCCCTCACACCTTCCCCACTCTCGGTAACCCCCCCCCCCCCCCCCTCCGCGACCGACCGCCCTCACTGGTTCCCCTCCCCTCCAGATTCTCCCCACTACACAGTCTCTCTCTCTCTCTCTCTGTCTCCCTCTCTCCCTCTCTCTGAACGTTTGTACATTTCTGAAGCCGTTTACAGGCTAATTGATCAAAGAGGCAACTATCTATTTTTCTCACACATTTCCGCATTTCTTGTCAAAACTGAGAAATGTGTCAAAAAAATACCCCCGATAAAGAGTTATTTGTGTGTGTGCGTGTGTGTGTGTATGTGTGTGTGTGTGCGTGTGTGTATACGCGTGTGTGTATACGCATGCGTGTGTGTGCAAATATATATTTTTGTAATGGTAAAACTAATCATGTCCCAGTTATTTTCTCTCGCCTTCTCCTCTCCCCCCCTCCCCCCTCCTTTCTCGTTCCCCCTCTCCACCCAACTCGGACGGAGGCCGGGCCTAAACGACACTTTAAAACAAAACTATTGTATGCTCCATTGAGAGCATACTAACATACTGTGTATGCGTGTGGTACACCAGCTGCACAGCGTCTCAGAGGAAAGCGCTCCAGAGGGCCATTGACAACGCCCAGAGGATTGTCGGCTGCCCTCTCCTTACCTTGGAGGACTTACACAGTTCCCGCTGCATCAAAAAATCCCAGAATATCATAAAGGACATTTCCCACCCCGGACACTCCCTGTTTGAACTGTTGCCGTCAGGCAGACGGTACAGATCTACAAGGACAAGGACAAATAGACTAAAAAACAGTTTTTACCCCACTGCTATAAAAGCACTAAATGTAGCCGCCAAGGAACGCAGGGGCGATACAGACTAAGGGACTGTGGTACACTGTGGAATCGACAGAAGGATGGAGGGTTGGGTGTGTATGCGTGCTTTGTTCGTGATATTTATTTAGTTGTTTATCTTTAATATTTTACCTTGTATGTATCATTAGCTTTTAGAAATGTTTGAATGCTGCACTGACTGGCTGACATTTTAAATTTCGTTGTACATGGTTCATGTTACAATGACAATAAAGAAACTATTCTATTCTATTCTATTATAAAACTAGAACTAGGAGCGCAAAACATTAAATTGAATCTAAAACGATTGAAAGAAGAGAGAGAACGAAACGCAAAATGAAAAAAATAGATGCAGACCATCAGGCCCTGGGGATTTATCAGCCTTCAGTCCCATCAGTCTATCCAACACCATTTCCTTAATTTCCTCCGTCACCCCAGATCCTCTGGCCACTAATACACCAGGAAGATTGTTTGTGCCCTTAGTGAAGGCAGATCCAAAGTAGCTGTTCAACTCATCTGCCATTTCCTTGTTCCCCATAATAAATTCACCCTTTTCATTCTCCAATGGTCCCACTTTGGTCTTAACTATTTTTTTCCTCTTCACATACCTAAAGAAGCTTTTACTATCCTGCTTTATATTCTTGGCTAGCTTAGCTTCGTTCCTCATCTTTTCTCCCCATATTCCATGTTTAGTTATCTTCTGTTGCTCTTTAAACATTATACAATCCTCTGGCTTCCGGCTCATCTTTGCAACGTTGTACTTCTATTTTATGAGTAGTGGTGAATCTCTGGAACTCTCTGCCACAGAGGGTAGTTGAGGCCAGTTCATTGGCTCTATTTAAGAGGGAGTTAGATGTGGCCCTTGTGGCTAAGGGGATCAGGGGGTATGGAGAGAAGGCAGGTACGGGATACTGAGTTGGATGATCAGCCATGATCATATTGAATGGCGGTGCAGGCTCGAAGGGCCGAATGGCCCACTCCTGCACCTAATTTCTATGTTTCTATGTTTCTATGTTTATTTGTATACTGTCCCTGACTTCCCTTGTCAGCCACGGTCGCCCCTTAATTACTCCCCTTGGAATATTTCTTCCTCTTTCGAATGAACTGACCCTGCACCTTCTGTATTATTCCCAGAAATACCTGCCATTGTTGTTCCACTGTCACCCCTGCTAGGGTAACTTTCCAGTCAACTTTGGCCAGCTCCTCCCTCACTCCCTCATTGCTCCGGCGGTGAATGTCAGGAGCCGGAGCCAGGAACGGAGAGGCTGCGGCCGCCTCTGGGATGCGCTGAAAGCGCGGATTTATTAATGAGCCGAAGCACAGAGGTGAGCGGATATTTCACCGCGCTTTTCATCTGCTCCCTGAACTTGAACTGGGTCACCGCGTAAATAAATGTGTTCGTGCAGCAGCTGAGATTCTTCAGCAAATACCCGAAGTCGCTAAAGATGAATTGAGAATCATTCCGATCATATCCAGTTTCTGTGATCTGATAATAGATGAATTCTACAACCAACGTCAGCCACAGGAGGATGAAGCTGCCGGAGATGGTGAAGAGTAAAACTATAGACCTCCTCCTGCTCTCCATCTCCGGGTCACTGCGGTTCTCCCCCTTGCTCTCACCCCTCAGCCCCTTACGGACCCGACTGGCCACTAAAATGTGCCGGACTGTCAGAGCGTTGAGCAGCAGGATTACAGCGAAAGGGAGGAGCGGAGTTGAAACCGTGTCGAACCAGTCAAATGCCACCCACCCCGGGTCAATGAAATAACTGTCCACCGGGACACAGTGCCACGGGACATTGTCCACGATTATCCGGGGTTTCATGGTGAAGTAGCGGGGAAGGTTTTTCAGACAGAGCAGAACGCCGGCTGTTGCCAGAACCGCAGCCGCAGTTTTCCCGCTGCAATATTTGGTTTTCAGCTTCTGGCAACAAATGGCGACAAAGCGATCAAAGGTGAAAGTGACGGTGAACCAGACAGAACAGTCTGTAGCAGCGTACGTCAGTACAATTAATACACTGCACAAAGGGTACGTGGACAGGAAACTCCAATAAAAGTAATGATATCGGAGCTGAAACAAAATGACGTCGGTGATGAGGACCAGTAGATCAGCCGCTGCCATGGCCACCAGGTAACGAGTGGTGCAGGTGGAGAGGCCGCACTTTCCCCGGGACAGGATCACAATCGCCAATAGATTCACTGCGGAAAGACAAGGGAACGGACACTGGGCATTTACTCAACAGGGGGGGTCTCCGGGGCTGGACACCGGCTCCACTTTCAGCTCAAGATCAGGAGTGTTGGATTCGGTGCGCGACGGCTGCAAGTTTAACAATGTCAGAACCGGCTCCGACTGTGCCCGAAAACATAGAAACATAGAAACATAGAAATTAGGTGCAGGAGTAGGCCATTCGGCCCTTCGATCCTGCACCGCCATTCAATATGATCATGGCTGATCATCCAACTCAGTATCCCGTACCTGCCTTCTCTCCATACCCCCTGATAACCTTAGCCACAAGGGCCACATCTAACTCCCTCTTAAATATAGCCAATGAACTGTGTGGCCTCAACTACCCTCTGTGGCAGAGAGTTCCAGAGAATCACCACTCTCTGTGTGAAAAAAGTTCTCCTCATCTCGGTTTTAAAGGATTTCCCCCTTATCCTTAAGCTGTGACCCCTTGTCCTGGACTTCCCCAACATCGGGAACAATCTTCCTGCATCTAGCCTGTCCAACCCCTTAAGAATTTTGTAAGTTTCTGTAGTTTTGTAGTTAACCCTGTTGCTCATAGTCTCTAATGGGGCCGCTTTCACAGTCTTAACCGTGGCCGGCCGTGATCAACCAGGGCTCTGGGAACTCGGCATTCAATGGGGACGAGGAGGGAGGCTTCCAGAGGGAAGGCAGGGACAACATGGATCCGGCAGCAGAGTGGCTCCGTTAATGGATTATTTCCACAGTGAGTTCAGTTCAGTCAACAACACACACACGCGCCGGTAGATCCGCGGCCACTGGTTCTGGAGATCGATCCAAGTATTGACCAACTGACGGTGGAATCCGACTGTGACAGACAGACTCCACAGTGAGACACAGTGTCCACAGGAGCGGGTGTTCACTCTGATCAATCTCAGACACAGTAAACATCACAATCTGAACCCCTCTCCCCCAGTCACACCGTTCCGGAGAGCTGCCTGCCTGTCCACTGGGCCAACTCTGGCCAAGGTCCCACTAAAGGCAAGAGCAACATTCTAGTGTCTCCCGGCAGCAGTGAGAGAAAAAGAGAGTTAGTTTCAGCTGTCTGAAAATAAGAAAAATCACCGCATTAATTCCAAAATATTTCACAGAGAGGATTGATATTCTTCAAATAATCTTGTACAACGATCATCAGTTGGAAACTTGTAACATGATAATAATAATAATAATAATAATAATTTTATTTATAGAGCACTTTAAAAACAAACATAGCTGCAACAAAGTGCTGTACATCACTAATCATTGACAAAAAAGTTAATACACACCAAAAATAACAATCAAAAGAAATAGTAGGAAAAGACATGTAAAATAAAGAAACATCAAAAACACCACAAACAGAAGCAAAGCCTCAGGCATGGTCAAAAGCCAGGGAGTACAAATGCGTTTTAACACTGGATTTGAAGATGGACAGTGAGGGGGCCTGTCTGATGTGCAACGGCAGGGTGTTCCAGAGTGCCGGAGCAGCAACAGAGAAGGCTCTATCCCCTCTGAGCCTCCGACTAGACCTCGGTACCTCCAGGAGCAGCTGACCAGCTGACCCGAGGGACCGGGCAGGAGCGTATGGGTGGAGCAGCTCAGAGAGGTAAGGCGGGGCGAGCCCATTCAGAGATTTAAAAACAAATAACAGTATCTTAAAATGAACTCGAAAGTGCACCGGGAGCAAGTGTAGGGAGGCAGAATTGGCGATATGTGCTCCCTCTTTCGAGTCCCTGTTAAAAGTCGAGCAGCAGCATTCTGAACCAACTGGAGACGAGCCAGTGAAGAATGAGCAACACCAAAATAGAGCGCGTTACAGTAATCCAGCCTAGATGTAATAAAGGCATGGATTACTGTCTCAAAATGCTGCCGCTCGAGAATGGGCTTCACCTTCGCCAGCTTCCTTAGGTGAAAGAAGCTGGACTTAACCACCGCGCATATTTGGCGATCTAATTTAAAGTCACTGTCCATCCTAAAACCCAGGTTCACAACTGTTGGCTTCACGTACCTTGACAATGGACCTAAATCAGCAAATGGAGGTTCACGGCAGCCATTGGGATCAAATAAAATCACCTCTGTCTTCTTTTCATTAAATCCAAGATCATTAATGATTAAATGATCGGAATCAGGTCAACATCAGTTAACACAGGGAGCTATAAAACTTGAATCGTTCTGCTCACTTACCAGAGACTCCAACGGCAGCAATGATAGCGTACAAGATTTTCTCCACGTCGTAATATTCCCTCAACTTTACCCCCATTTTCGCTGTACAGCGATGTGTCCCCGTGAGCTACCGGTAATGTCTCGGAATGAAATGCTGGGGCAGAACATTCCTGGAGATTTTATACCAGTTTCCGTCTCCACCGGGACAGTGAAGTTTCAACAGAGTTTAAACATAGAGATTTTGAAATGATTCACAAACAGATGACATCAGCCGAGTGAAATCCCTGCTGAGCCAGACAGGTTGTGATTTATTCAGGGAATTGATTGAGAAACTGCAAAGACTGTGAATTGTTGCGATGGATACTGAGGGATAGTAATAGGAAGATGCGGCATTGTTCCAGAAACATAGAAACATAGAACATAGAAACATATAAACATAGAAATTAGGTGCAGGAGTAGAATTTTGTAAGTTTCTATAAGATCCCCTCTCAATCTTCTAAATTCTAGAGAGTATAAACCAAGTCTATCCAGTCTTTCTTCATAAGACAGTCCTGACATCCCAGGAATCAGTCTGGTGAACCGTCTCTGTACTCCCTCTATGGCAATAATGTCCTAAAGGGGACATTGTTTCAAACTCCATCAGATCCTACACTCCACCTCGTGTTGTTTGTCTGATTTCCTTCAATCCGTTTCACTCAGCAAGGCAATTCCAAATTCCAGGGCTTCTGGTGCCTAGTTTGAAAGTGGACTGGACTGGGCGACCTTTGTCCACAGGTTGAGGAATTATTATAACAGATCACCTCGGACTAAAATATCGCCCGCCCCCCTCCACTCCGCTTCACCACTCAATGTGATCGCGGCTCGACTGCCTGTAAGCTCAACCCCACACTCCCGCTGACCCCGGTAACCATTAACTACTTGCTTGCCTAGAATAGATCTGACTATACCATGGGACAATAACATTCTCTGCCTTCGTCACCTCTGTGGAGGTACGACCCAAAGACTCACGACACTCAGAGAAGAGAAACATTGCCGCCTCACGATTGTCCTAAACATAAATAAAACGGCGAATGATGCAGCACCTCTCCCCCCCCCCCCCTCTTTCTCTCTCCCTCCATCCTTAATGATGTCACTCTCTCTCTCTGAATTGTTACTCTCTCTCCTACGCTCTCTTTTCCCCCTCTCTCGGCTGCCCTCTCTCCTTCCAGTGATGGAGTGACACACAGTGAGATAGTACTGATGGAGGGATAAAAATGGAGCAATACTGACGCAGTGACACACTGTGGTGATTCTGATGGAGGGACACACTGTGGTGGTACTAATGGAGTGACAATGTGGTGGTACTGATGGAGAGACACACTGTGGTGTTACTGATGGAGTGACACACTGTGGTGGTACTGATGGAGAGAAACACTGTGGTGTTACTGATGGCGTGACACTGTGGTGGTACTGATGGAGTGACACACTGTGGTGGTGCTGATGGAGTGACACATTGTGGTGGTACTGATGGAGTGACACACTTTGGTGGTACTGATGGAGGGACACACTCTGGTATTACTAATGGAGAGACACGCGGTGGTGGTGCTGATGGAGTGACACACTATGGAGATACTGATGGAGTGACACACTGTGGAGGTACTGATGGAGTGACACACTGGTGGTACTGATGGAGGGACACACTGTGGTGGTACTGATGGAGGGACGTACTGTGTGGTGATACTGATGTAGTGCAACATTGTGGAGATACTGATCGTGAAACACACTGTTTTGGTACTGATGGAGTGCCACACTGTGGTGGTACTAATGGAGTGACACACTGTGGTGCTACTGATGTAGTGATACCCGGTGGTGGTACTGATGGAGTGACACTGTGGTGTTACGGATGGAGAGAAACACTGTGGTGTTACTGATGGAGTGACACTGTGGTGGTACTGATGGAGTGACACACTGTGGTGGACCTGTGGAGGGACTCACTGTGGAGCAGTAATGATAGAGTGAACATTGTGTAGTAATACAGATAAAGTGATCAAATATGGTGTAGTACTTAGGATGTGACTGATTGTGTGTTGTACTAATGGGCTGACACACCGTGGGTAGTACAGATGGTCTGACATTCTGTGAGGTGTTACTCATGGAGTGGCACACTGTGGTGATACTGATCGTGAGATGCACTGTGTGATACTGATGGACGGAGACTGTGGTGGTACTGATGGAGTGGCACACTGTGGTGGTACTGATGGAGGGACACACTGTGATGGTACTGATGGAGGGAAACACTGTGGTGGCACTTATGGAGGGGTGAACTGTGGTGGTACTGATAGAATGACACACTGTGGTGGAATTGATGGAGTGACACACTTTGTGGTCATCTTTATGGAGTGACACACTGTGGAGTAGTCCCGATGAAGTAACAAACGTCGGGGTAGTAATGATGATGTGGCACATTATGGGGTCGTCCTGGGACAGACACACAGTGGGATGGTGCTGATGGAGGGATAAACTGTGGGAAAGTACTGATGGACTGGCACTCTGCGGCGTAATATTGATAACGTGATCAAATGTATGGCAGCACCGATGGAGTGACACTATGTAGGGTAGTCCTGATGGAGTGTCAAATTTCGGAGTGGTACTGATCGAGTGACACACTGTGGAGTCGCACTGATGAAGTGGTAAGAAGTGAAGTAGATCATATAACCATATAACAATTACAGCACGGAAACAGGCCATCTCGACCCTTCTAGTCCGTGTCGAACACATATTCTCCCCTAGTCCCATATACCTGTGTTCAGACCATAACCCTCCATACCTTTCCCTTCCATATAACTATCCAATTTATTTTTAAATGATAAAAACGAACCTGCCTCCACCACCTTCACTGGAAACTCATTCCACACAGCCACCACTCTGAGTAAAGAAGTTCCCCCTCATGTTACCCCTAAACTTCTGTCCCTTAATTCTCAAGTCCTGTCCTCTTGTTTGAATCTTCCCTACTCTCAGTGGGAAAAGCTTATCCACATCAACTCCGTCTATCCCTCTCATCATTTTAAAGACCTTTATCAAGTCCCCCCTTAACCTTCTGCGCTCCAAAGAATAAAGCCCTAACTTGTTCAACCTTTCTCTGTAACTTAGTTGTTGAAACCCAGGCAACATTCTAGTAAATCTCCTCTGTACTCTCTCTCTATTTTGTTGACATCCTTCCTATAATTAGGCGACCAAAATTGTACACCATACTCCAAAATTGGCCTCACCAATGCCTTGTACAATTTTAACATTACATCCCAACTTCTATACTCAATGCTCTGATTTATAAAGGCCAGCACACCAAAAGCTTTCTTTACCACCCTATCTACATGAGATTCCACTTTCAGTGAACTGTGAACAGTTATTCCCAGATCCCTCTGTTCACCTGCATTCTTCAATTCCCTACCATTTACCATGTACGTCCTATTTTGATTTGTCCTGCCAAGATGTAGCACCTCACACTTATCAGCATTAAACTCCATCTGCCATCTTTCATCCCACTCTTCCAACTGGCCTAAATCTCTCTGTAGACTTTGAAAATCTACTTCATTATCCACAACCCCACCTATCTTAGTATTATCTGCATACTTACTAATCCAATTTACCACACCATCATCCAGATCATTGATGTACATGACAAACAACAGTGGACCCAACACAGATCCCTGTGGCACCCCACTAGTCACTGGCCTCCAACCTGACAAACAACCATCCACCATTTCTCTCTGGCATCTCCCATTCAGCCACTGTTGAATCCATCTTGCTACTCCTCCATTAATCCCCAACCATTGAACCTTCTTAACCAACCGTCCGTGAGGAACCTTATCAAAGGCCTTACTGAAGTCCATGTATACAACATCCACTGTGATTTCATGCCGTGGAAAGAGTCCACGGGTCACACACTACATCAATTGACCAAGATGAGTAAACATAATTATGCATTCAGACATGTCATAGATGTAGACGTGCTGATGTTTTTCTATGAACCAATAATCACAATAGTAACCCCTGTCATCCAGGAGGAACTATAGACAGAACTAAATGAGTTGGCAAATACCCCAGGACTGGCATTGGGTTTGTACAATGTATTGAAAGATCGTTCGTTTGGCCACCCTGGAGACACTAAGGTGTGGTACCGTAGAACGTCCATACCACCACCGCTGAACTGTTGCAGCCTTGGTGGAGTAAGATTCTAAACTGCATAAGCCAGATCCCGTTTATGGTCTATACTGATACCTTCTATAAGGTTATGGAACTGACAATATTGCTAGAACCGTGCCCCTAAGGCTCTAAGCGACTTAACGTATAGTAGTAGACGAGCAAATATAACGGAAGGTCCATGGGGTATGCCCAAACTGTAGTTACAGACCTGATGTGCCTGGTCTACTCTGCTTGAATAAGCCACAACATAAATAGTTACTTGTCTGCAGCCGTAACCATGCTGACCAGTCACGCTATGCAATGACTGGTTCCTAACATCACTCAGAGACTGCTGCTGTCCTTTTATCGGTGCTCCATTGAGAGCATACTAACATACTGTGTATGCGTGTGGTACACCAGCTGCACAGCGGCTCAGAGTAAAGCGCTCCAGAGGGCCATTGACAACGCCCAGAGGATTGTCGGCTGCCCTCTCCTTACCTTGGAGGACTTACACAGTTCCCGCTGCACCAAAAAATCCCAGAATATCATAAAGGACATTTCCCACCCCGGACACTCCCTGTTTGAACTGTTGCCGTCAGGCAGACGGTACAGATCTACAAGGACAAGGACGAACAGACTAAAAAACAGTTTTTACCCCACTGCTATAAAAGCACTAAATGTAGCCGCCAAGGAACGCAGGGGCGATACAGACTAAGGGACTATGGTACACTGTGAAATCGACAGAAGGATGGAGGGTTGGGTGTTTATGCGTGCTTTGTTCGTGATATTTATTTAGTTGTTTATCTTTAATATTTTACCTTGTATGTATCGTTAGCTTTTAGAAATGTTTGAATGCTGCACTGACTGGCTGACATTTTAAATTTCGTTGTACATGGTTCATGTTACAATGACAATAAAGAAACTATTCTATTCTATTCTATTCTATGCGCTGAACCAGTGCCATGAGTTAGGCTAAGGACAGGGATGAACCCGGGGCCACTGGCAAGCGGCGTCAGCACAATGTGAACATTCCATATCTCTGAGTTCCTAAGTCTGGGAGGTTTGAGTTGAAGATACCCTTCATGAATCTGGATATCAGACGGTGAGACCCAACAGGGTGCATCCTGCTTCTAGCAGAAATATGATGAGAAGGCACATTTGGCACAGATAATGGTACTATAACTAATTATGTCAAAACCCCATTCGAAAATGAACTCCCAGTCGTCAGTATCCGTGCTGTATATATGTCTCCGAATTAATTATCATGCACAGGATGGTCTCCCCAGTCACGGCTGAACCAGCAACTCTATGTTAGAATTAACCAAATACGGTTAATAGATGAGAAGAACTTTTTACACACAGAGAGTGGTGAATCTCTGGAACTCTCTGCCACAGAGGGTAGTCGAGGCCAGTTCATTGGCTATATTTAAGAGGGAGTTAGATGTGGCCCTTGTGGCTAAGGGGATCAGAGGGTATGGAGAGAAGGCAGGTACGGGATACTGAGTTGGATGATCAGCCATGATCATATTGAATGGCGGTGCAGGCTCGAAGGGTCGAATGGCCTACCCCTGCACCTAATTTCTATGTTTCTATGTTCTTATGTGATTACCAACATTAGCGGGAACCATGCCTGCATATCTCTATAACATATATATCTACTGGTGATTGAGCCTGATGCAACATCTCGATCTTTGGCAAAAGAATAAATCAGGGAAGGTAGTACATCCATGGATAACAAGGGAAATCAGGGATAGTATCAAAGCGAAGGATGATGTGTACAAATTAACCAGAAAAAGCAGCATACCGGAGGACTGGGAGAAATTCAAAGACCAGCAGAGGAGGACAAAGGGCTTAATTAGGAAAGGGAAAATAGATTATGAAAGAAAACTGGCAGGGAACATAAAAACTGACTGCAAAAGTTTTTATAGATATGTGAAAAGAAAGAGATTAGTTAAAACAAATGTAGGTCCCTTGCAGTCAGAAACAGGTGAGTTGATCATGGGGAACAAGGATATGGCGGACCAATTGAATAACTACTTTGGTTCCGTCTTCACTAAGGAAGACATAAATAATTTGCCGGAAATAGCAGGGGACCGCGGGGCAAAGGAGTTGGAGGAATTGAGTGAAATCCAGGTTAGCCGGGAAGTGGTGTTGGGTAAATTGAATGGATTAAAGGCCGATAAATCCCCAGGGCCAGATAGGCTGCATCCCAGAGTACTTAAGGAAGTAGCTCCAGAAATAGTGGATGCATTAGTAATAATCTTTCAAAACTTTTTAGATTCTGGAGTAGTTCCTGAAGATTGGAGGGTAGCAAACGTAACCCCACTTTTTAAGAAGGGAGGGAGAGAGAAAATGGGGAATTACAGACCAGTTTAGTATAAAATGGGTAGTGGGGAAACTGCTAGAGTCAGTTATTAAAGATGGGATAGCAGCACATATGGAAAGTGGTGAAATCATTGGACAAAGTCAGCATGGATTTACGAAAGGTAAATCATGTCTGACGAATCTTATAGAATTTTTCGAGGATGTAACTAGTAGCGTGGATAGGGGAGAACCAGTGGATGTGGTGTATCTGGACTTCCAGAAGGCTTTCGACAAGGTCCCACATAAGAGATTAGTATACAAACTTAAAGCACAAGGCATTGGGGGTTCAGTATTGATGTGGATAGAGAACTGGCTGGCAAACAGGAAGCAAAGAGTAGGAGTAAACGGGTCCTTTTCACAATGGCAGGCAGTGACTAGTGGGGTACCCCAAGGCTCAGTACTGGGACCCCAGCTATTTACAATATATATTAATGATCTGGATGAGGGAATTGAAGGCAATATCTCCAGGTTTGCGGATGCCACTAAGCTGGGGGGCAGTGTTAGCTGTGAGGAGGATGCTAGGAGACTGCAATATGACTTGGATAGGCTGGGTGAGTGGGCAAATGTTTGGCAGATGCAGTATAATGTGGATAAATGTGAGGTTATCCATTTTGGTGGCAAAAACAGGAAAGCAGACTATTATCTAAATGGTGGCCGATTGGGAAAGGGGGATATGCAGCGAGACCTGGGTGCCATGGTACACCAGTCATTGGAGGTAGGCATGCAGGTGCAGCAGGCAGTAAAGAAAGCGAATGGTATGTTAGCTTTCATTGCAAAAGGATTTGAGTATAGGAGCAGAGAGGTTCTACTGCAGTTGTACAGGGTCTTGGTGAGACCATACCTGGAGTATTGCGTACAGTTTTGGTCTCCAAATCTGAGGAAGGACATTATTGCCATAGAGGGAGTACAGAGAAGGTGCACCAGACTGATTCCTGGGATGTCAGGACTGTCTTATGAAGAAAGACTGGATAGACTTGGTTTATACTCTCTAGAATTTAGAAGATTGAGAGGGGATCTTATAGAAACGTACAAAATTCTTAAGGGGTTGGACAGGCTAGATGCAGGAAGATTGTTCCCGATGTTAGGGAAGTCCAGGACAAGGGGTCACAGCTTAAGGATAAAGGGGAAATCCTTTAAAACCGAGATGAGAAGAACTTTTTTCACACAGAGAGTGGTGAATCTCTGGAATTCTCTGCCACAGGGGGTAGTTGAGGCCAGTTCATTGGCTATATTTAAGAGGGAGTTAGATGTGGCCCTTGTGGCTAAGGGGATCAGGGGGTATGGAGAGAAGGCAGGTACGGGATGCTAAGTTGGATGATCAGCCATGATCATATTGAATGGCGGTGCAGGCTCGAAGGGCCGAATGGCCTACTCCTGCACCTAATTTCTATGTTTCTATGTTTCTATGTTTATATTTTGTTTGGTTGTTTTGTTGTTTGTCTTTTGCACAAAAGTCCGCGAGCATTGCCACTTTCATTTCACTGCACATCTCGTATGTGTATGTGACAAATAAACTTGACTTGACTTGACTTGACTCACTGCGCTCAACCTAATGGCAGCCTTGAACCAGGCGTTGTTTCAGGCACATGTGCATACTCCTGTAGCACTCTCTCTACCACTCCGTCCTTTGAGTGGGAGGAACTTGCAACCCTGAACCAGTAGCTGCTCCCTGACATGCCTATAGATGGAGCGTTATTTGACTGCAACCAATCGCAATCTCACCTGACATAGATGCCCAACCCTTGGCACTCACCCCGAGTTGGGTTTGTCTGGTTGCTTCCTTCAGCAGCCGCCCGGACTAGCTGTGCAAATCGATGCTCTGTTGGTATCATCATTCCGCAAACAGGCTGCACGTGCTAGTGACTCCGAATAACCATATAACCATATAACAATTACAGCACGGAAACAGGCCATCTCGGCCCTACAAGTCCGTGCCGAACAAATTTTTTTCCCCCTTAGTCCCACCTGCCTGCACTCATACCATAACCCTCCATTCCCTTCTCATCCATATGCCTATCCAGTTTATTTTTAAATGACACCAATGAACCTGCCTCCACCACTTCCACTGGAAGCTCATTCCACACCGCTACCACTCTCTGAGTAAAGAAGTTCCCCCCTCATATTACCCCTAAACTTCTGTCCCTTAATTCTGAAGTCATGTCCTCTTGTTTGAATCTTCCCTATTCTCAAAGGGAAAAGCTTGTCCACATCAACTCTGTCTATCCCTCTCATCATTTTAAAGACCTCTATCAAGTCCCCCCTTAACCTTCTGCGCTCCAGAGATTAAAGACCTAACTTATTCAACCTATCTCTGTAACTTAGTTGTTGAAACCCAGGCAACATTCTAGTAAATCTCCTCTGTACTCTCTCTAATCCTGCTCCTTTCCCGATGCTGATGCATTCTACAAAGAAGGACTGGAGCGCCTCTGGCCCCCGTATGCCAGATAGTGGTAGAAATGCTGGACACAAACCTGCCAGTTATTTGTCATGGCCGAAGCCGTTTACCTGAATGAAGATGCCCATCACAGTTAACGAGATATTTGATTACTTAATTGATATCGGCAATTGGGGAATAATCTACCACAGTCCCCTAATGAGCGTAATTACCATGACGCCACCCTGTTTAGCTCGCACAGGTGACGATAGTTAAGCTTAGAAACATAGAAACATAGAAATTAAGTGCAGTAGTAGGCCATTCGGCCCTTCGAGCCTGCACCGCCATTCAATATGATCATGGCTGATCATCCAACTCAGTATCCTGTACCTGCCTTCTCTCCATACCCCCTGATGCCCTTAGCCACAAGGGCCACATCTAACTCCCTCTTAAATATAGCCAATGAACTGGCCTCAACTACCCTCTGTGGCAGAGAGTTCCAGAGATTCACCACTCTCTGTGTGAAAAAAGTTCTTCTCATCTCGGTTTTAAAGGATTTCCCCCTTATCCTTAAGCTTCTACACAATTTGTTGGTGTAAGTGAAAATAAATCATCTCTTGGTATAATAGTGACTTAGTGCAATTTCCCAAATTCTGCTCTAGATTAGGAGGGCAGAACTGTCGGGTTGCGAATAGTATATTTTACCTGAAGGACAGTTTTGCCCGGAGCTTTCTCCGACCACAGAATTAGTTCCCTGGCAAACAACTGCCATAAGATTCAGATTCAGATTCAATTTTAATTGTCATTGTCAGTGTACAGTACAGAGACAACGAAATGCATTTAAGAGACGTGAGGGTGATGAAGTCATAAGTAACATGACCACCCCCCCCCCCCCCCCCCCCCCCCCCCCCCCCCCCCAGGTATACTGGAATCTAAAGTAGAATGCGCTGTAGACACCTTTCCAGGCTTGCACTTCTCTCCACTGAGGGCAGATTAGAAAGCAGGTGCTGCCGCAGTCCCCCGAGTACCTGCGCTGATATGTTGCCCTGTCCGTGGACCATATCAGGTGGTGTAGAAGTCCAGCAATAACGGAGGGAAACCTCGTGGCCGCCTCGTCCAGCCCAAGCCTCTCTGTCTCTGCAACGTTGCCTCCTAAGAGCTGCCGAGGCCGTGGTCGCTGACCGTACCGCCAGCGAGTTGAGTTGTAACCCGCCGGCCCTCTACCGCGAACGATGCCGGCAACATCTGCGGGCAACAGCCTCGACGGCCAAATATGACCTCATGAGTCCCTGGCCGCTCTGTTAACTAGTCGGGATGCTGACCCGACGGCCACCACTACACACTCATCCGTAGCCAGCAGGACCCTCGGTCTAAGCACCCCGCGGCACCAATTGAATTCCTCGGGAGCCGCTGACTGCACTGTCAGCGACTCGAACAGCACCCCCGACCGCCACCGGCTGCCCGCATATCGCGGTCCGGAGCCAGCACCACCCGCGGTTTCAAAGAACCACGCGGCCCGAAATTAACTAGCTCGGGAGTCGCTGACCGAATTGTCAGCAACTCGAACAGCAAACCCGACGGACCCGCTACCCGCATACCGCGGCCCGTAGCCGGCATCCTCGCAGTGTAATTAGTTACCCCGCGGTCCTACCGGGTTAATGAATACAATTTCCCACAGGAAACTCTCCGAGAAGAGTTTCCTGGAACAAAGGACAACCTAAGAAGTAAGTTTAAAACTTACCTGTAGGCGTTTAACTTAACGGCGCAGAAGCTGCGCGCCTGTCGAACCGGTCGCTGGGCCATTAGTTAGAGGCATGCGTGTTGGCGGGGTCTTCACGTAGTCACTCGCGTGACTCCGAAGTAAAATGTGGGGTAGTACTTATACTGACAGATTTTCATATCGTTTCAAGGATTGTTTCCTTTAGTCACTATGATAGAAGGCAGGGGATCAGGTGATAATCGAAACGCACTCACGAGCTCTCCACCAGACATTCAATGCCGTCGAAATACAAATCTTCCAAACACATTCTCTTGATTAATAGTTTATTTATTGTAGTAATAAAAACAGTAAGATATTCATCCAAACTTCTTGTACGAGTACATTTTGATCTTACTAGCGGTCAAACTCGGAGATGGTTACAAGCTGTGACCACCCTCTCATGATTCGTCAAACTAAACTAAAACTAGCGAGTCTGCGCGATAATCCCAGCCGCAAACACGCCTCAGACTACGGTTCAATCCGCCCATATAATTACAGACAGATACAATTTAAAGGTAACTGGTTATAGTTATAACATAGTGAGTTAAGCTAAATTGCTACTACAGTAATGATTTACTAACATATAGTGGGGTAATACGGATGGTGTAAAACACTAGGTATGTACTGATGGATTGGCACAATGTGTGGTTGCACTGATTAAGTTACTCAGTGTGGGGGTTAGTACTGACGGAGCTGTCCCACCAGCATGCGTCTAGCGCGAACAAACGTGGTCGCTTGCGGCGTACGGCCTCGCGGGGCCGGTCCCACTTCGACCTTCGGAGGCGTATGGAGTTGTGTCGGGCTGGTCCTAACATCTTGCACTGTTCGCAAATTCCGCGTGCCAACGGCCTATCGGGTCCCGGGCACATTGCGGGCGTACACAGTGTCTGGATGGGCGTACGCAGCGTCTTGGCGGCGTATTAGCGCAAACTCCGCTTCTGTTTGGGCGCGCTAGACGTATGCAATCGCATGCTGGTGGAATAGGCCCCTAAGACCCTGTTGTAATTAGCACAATGAAGACACGTCCGCCATCTTGTAAGTAAGATTTAATCTGAACACCCAACGGAAACTTCTCGAAGGTTACCTGACTTCAGTCACGAGGCACAGGCACATTTGGCAGTTTAAGCTTTTGGCCTCAAGGGGCACTGGCATTTATATTACATATACATCACATCTCCCTCTACATTTTAATTACATCACATCTCCCCCCTTCCCTTTAATTACATCACATCTACCCCTTCACTTTAATTACATCTCATCTCCCCCTTTAACGTTGGGGTCAAAACTAATAACTTGAACCACTAATCAATTTAATGTGGATAAAGCACCACAAATGACACAGTGCTCTTTAGAAACATAGAAACGCTTGGATTGCCTCAGCGCAGAGGGAGAGCAAGGAGGGAAGAGACAATGACTTTGGGACTTTAAATTGTGTTGAGTGTTTGTTATTTATTCTATGTTATGACTGCAGGCTAAACTATTTCGTTGAACTGAAAAGTGCAATGACAATAAATTGAATCAAATCAAATCAAACATAGAAAATAGGTGCAGGAGTAGAGGCCATTCGGCCCTTCGAGCCTGCACCATTTGCCATTCAATATGATCATGGCTGATCATCCAGTTCAGTATCCCATAGCCTTCTCTCCATACCCCGTGATCCCTATAGCTACAAGGGCCACATCTAACTCCCTCTTAAATATAGCCAATGTACTGGCCTCAACTTCCTTCTGTGGCAGAGAATTCCACAGATTCACCACTCTCTGTGTAAAAAAATAATTTTCTCATCTCGGTCCTAAACGACTTCCCTCTTATCCTTCAACTGTGACCTCTAGTTCTGAACTTCCCCAACATCGGTAATAATCTTCCAGCATCTAGCCTGTCCAATCCCTTGAGAAGTTTGTAAGTTTCTATAAGATCCCCCCTCAATCTTCTGAATTCTAGCAATTACAAACAGAGTCTATCCAGTCTTTCGTCATATGAAAGTCCTGCCATCCCAGGAATCAGTCTGGCAAACCGTCTCTGTACTCCCTCTATGTACAGACATTATACTATACTAAACTTTATACTGTAAAACTATAAAATAATTGCCCAACGTCTCGTGCAGACAATCGCCCACTTCTCGTGCAAGTCGTATTTCCAACTCCTTCTGTGTCGTATTTCTGTTGTGTACGAGTGCGGCTTCAGATTCAGATTCAGATTCAATTTAATTGTCATTGTCAGTGTACAGTACATAGACAACGAAATGCATTTAGCATCTCCCTGGAAGAGCGACATAGCAAACGATTTAAATAAATAATAATAAGTGTCCGGGGGGGGGGGGGGGGCGGTGGTGATTGGCAGTCACCGAGGTACGTTGTTGAGTAGAGTGACAGCCGCCGGAAAGAAGCTGTTCCTCGACCTGCTGGTTCGGCAACGGAGAGACCTGTAGCGCCTCCCGGATGGTAGGAGGGTAAACAGTCCATGGTTGGGGTGAGAGCAGTCCTTGGCGATGCTGAGCGCCCTGCGCAGACAACGCTTGCTTTGGACAGACTCAATGGAGGGGAGCGTGGAACCGGTGATGCGTTGGGCAACTTTCACCACCCTCTGCAATGCCTTCCGGTCGGAGACAGAGCAGTTGCCATACCATACTGTGGTGCAGTTGGTAAAGATGCTCTCGATGGTGCAGCGGTAGAAGTTCACCAGGATCTGAGGAGACAGATGGACCTTCTTCAGTCTCCTCAGGAAGAAGAGACGCTGATGAGCCTTCTTGATCAGAGTAGAGGCATTGTGGGTCCAAGAGAGGTCATCGGAGATGTTGACCCCCAGGAACCTGAAGCTAGAAACACGTTCCACCTCCGTCCCGTTAATGTGGATGGGGGTGTGCGTGCCACCTCTGGACTTCCTGAAGTCTACAATGAGCTCCTTGGTCTTCTTGGAGTTAAGGGCCAGGTATTTCTGTTGGTTTGAGCTCGGCTTGGCTCGCTTTGAGCCGATTCCCCCACTACAGAAGTTTGTGATGCGACCTGTAATAGTTGACGCGTCTGGGAGACTAGCTCCGTCTGGGAGACTAACTCCTCCTGGGAGAGGGGTTCCTCCTTGTGGGAGAGTGTTGGAACTTGTCTGCTGCGCGTTGCCAGGTCATGGCTCAACTGTTTCATGCCCAGGTCGTATGTCCTTCTTGTCCTGCGGAGATGACGTAGCTCCGAGGGGGCAGGGTTTCTTTTGCAATACGGCCACGTTGCCGCTCGGTGGTTTGGCATTAAACCACACCTGTTGTTGTTGTTCCAGGCGTGGCAGCGGCTCGGCGCTTGCCTTCTTATTGAAGTATGCTGCCTGTTTTCTTGCAGTACGGCCACGTGGTCCCATGGGAGGGACATGATGAGGCAGTAAGAGTGATAGAGGTGATGGCAATTTGCTTCTTAACAGTCTACTGTTCAGTAACTGTGAGGGGGCAGAGCCGCCTGTCCCGTCAAGGGGGTGTTGCGGTATTCGAGGATGGCGTACATTGTCCCACGGCCGCTGAGTTTGGCTTTCGTCATAATCTATCTATATTACTAAAACTCAGTTGTTGACCGGTTTTGGCGATCTGTGCTGCGATTTCCGAGAGAACGCCGCCACCTACGACCGTCATTTTTGGCCACCTCTCTCAGAACCCCCCTCCGCCGCATGTGTGCCGATGATTTTTCCAGTCGATGAAATATGACAGAGATATTCATGTTTTTACAAAATTCCCCATTCCCCTTGCGGTATTCTTGGTCATCACACGCCTCAGCACTGGTGAGTAAGGCAAGGCAGCGCCTTTACCACCTCAGGCAATTGAGGAAATTCAAAGTGTCTCCGAGGATCCTCCAGTGCTTCTACGCAGCGGCGGTGGAAAGCATCTTGTCCGGGAACATTACCATCTGGTTCGGGAATTGCTCTGCCAAGGACAAGAAGGCTCTGCAGAGAGTACTGCGTTCGGCCGAACGCACTATGGGAACTTCACTCACCCCCCTGCAGGAACTATACAACAGGAGGTGCAACTCCAGAGCAAACAAAATCATGAGAGACCTCTTCCACCCCTGCAACGGACTGTTCCAGCCGCTACGGTCAGGCAAACACCTCCGTTGCCTTGCAGTGAGAACGGAGAGGTTGAGAAGGAGTTCCTTCCCAGAGGCAATTCGGACTGTAAACGCCTTTCTCACCAGGGACTAACTGTACAGAACGTTTTTCCTTCTATTATTTATTATGTAAAATAATATGTGTGTTATGATTGTGTTTATAATTTGTTTGGTTGTTTTGTTGTTCCGCGAGCATTGCCACTTTCATTTCACTGCACATCTCGTATGTGTATGTGACAAATAAACTTGACTTGACTTGACTTGACATTCTCTCTGCTGCTCCCGCTGGCAGCAGGGCGAGGGGGGGGGGGGGGGGGACTATAAAAGTCCCCTCCATGTACTTTTTCAGCCAATTGATATAGAAACATAGAAACATAGAAATTAGGTGCAGGAGTAGGCCATTCGGCCCTTCGAGCCTGCACCGCCATTCAATATGATCATGGCTGATCATCCAACTCAGTATCCCGTACCTGCCTTCTCTCCATACCCTCTGATCCCCTTTGCCACAAGGGCCACATCTAACTCCCTCTTAAATATAGCCAATGAACTGGCCTCAACTACCCTCTGTGGAAGAGAGTTCCAGAGATTCACCACTCTCTGTGTGAAAAAAGTTCTCCTCATCTCGGTTCTAAAGGATTCCCCCCTTATCCTTAAGCTGTGACCCCTTGTCCTGGACTTCCCCAACATCGGTAACAATCTTCCTGCATCTAGCCTGTCCAACCCCCTAAGAATTTTGTAAGTTTCTATAAGATCCCCTCTCAATCTCCTAAATTCTAGAGAGTATAAACCAAGTCTATCCAGTCTTTCTTCATAAGACAGTCCTGACATCCCAGGAATCAGTCTGGTGAACCTCCTCTGCACTCCCTCTATGGCAATAATGTCCTTCCTCAGATTCGGAGACCAAAACTGCACGCAATACTCCAGGTTTGGTCTCACCAAGACCCTGTACAACTGCAGTAGAACCTCCCTGCTCCTATACTCAAATCCTCTTGCTATGAAAGCCAACATACCATTTGCTTTCTTTACTGCCTGCTGCACCTGCATGCCTACCTTCAATGACTGGTGTACCATGACACCCAGGTCTCGCTGTATCTCCCCCTTTCCCAATCGGCCACCATTTAGATAATAATCTGCTTTCCCGTTTTTGCCACCAAAATGGATAACCTCACATTTATCCACATTATACTGCATCTGCCACACATTTGCCCACTCACCCAGCCTATCCAAGTCATCTTGCAGTCTCCTAGCATCCTCCTCACAGCTAACACTGCCCCCCCAGCTTAGTGTCATCCGCAAACTTGGAGATATTGCCTTCAATTCCCTCATCCAGATCATTAATATATATTGTAAATAGCTGGGGTCCCAGTACTGAGCCTTGCGGTATCCCACTAGTCACTGCCTGCCATTGTGAAAAGGACCCGTTTACTCCTACTCTTTGCTTCCTGTTTGACAGCCAGTTCTCTATCCACATTAATACTGAACCCCCAATGCCATGTGCTTTAAGTACGTTGTTCACCATGGTCTGATGTTTCTTGGCATTTTGTTGGAAATAATTTGCAAATTTGTCTATATTGTCTTTGAAATGAATGTGTATTGAACATGAAATTTGTTTCTCTTGAGTTTTAAAATGGTTGCAACCGTTTTCAGATGACTAAAGCATGATGTCTGTATTGTCTTTGAAATGTTCATGGAAAATAAAGGAGATTTGTTGTAAAGTTTGCAAATTTGTCTGTATTGTCTTTGGTCATGGAAAATGAAATGGATTTGTTGCAACCGTTTTCAGGCGGATAAAGCATAAATAAAGCTTTTTTATTTGGCCAGAACTGTGTTTAAATTAAAAATTGGCGCTCATTTGGTGATTTCTGCGGATGCAAGATGGCGGCGATTACGCAATTTCCGGTCGTAGGCAAGATGGCGCTGCCTGCTGAAGACACGGAGTTGCACGCGATGTTGAACAATTCCACAGAGCTGGTAAGTGTTTGTTACAGCATTGTGTTTCAGCCACAGACTGCAGCAGGCTCTACTGCTGCTTTGTCTATGGTAAGTGTGTGTTTGTTTGTTGCAGCATTGTGTTTCAGCCACAGACTACAGCAGGATTTGAAGATGCGTTCAAACATTCGGCTGCTTTTGCTATGGTAAATCTTTGTTTGTTGGACGTTATTTAATAGCTGCATTTTGTTTCAGCAAAAGATCTACAGCAGGATATGAATATTCGTTTTACACAGTGTATTTTAGTTTTGTGTGTGTGTGAATGTGTGTGTGTATGCGTGTGAATGTGTGTGTGTGTGTGTCTGAATATATATGTGTGTGTGTGTGTGAATGTGAATATGTGTGTGTGTGTGTGTGAATATATATATGTGTGTGTGTGTGCGTGAATATATGTATGTGAATATATGTGTGTGTGTGTGTGTATGTGTGTGTATATATATATGTGTGTGTGTATGAATGTGTGCGTGTGTATGAATATATGTGTGTGTGCGTAGATATATGTGTGTGTGAATATATATATATGTGTGTGTGTGTGTGAATATATATGAATGTGTGTGTGAATATATATGTATGTGTGTGAGAATCTATATGTATGTGTGCGTGAATGTGTGTGTGTATATGTGTTTGTGTGAATAGGGGGTTGCACGTAAGGTCACAAGGTCATAGGACTTGACGCACGGAGCCGCTCAATCCATCTGGAAGACACCCGTCACTTCCAGTATATGGTATTAATGCAAGAAACGCGTACTTTCCTATCTGTTACAAACCGCCAAAATGTTGATTTTTTGCTCTGTTAAAAATTGTGGAAATTGGGGTAAGTGTGAGAGACATGTACCCAACATTAGAATTCCAAACGTGAAATGAAATGAAGGTAAAGAGAAGCGAGAATTGAAGGGACAACAGCAGCTAAAGTGCTCGGTAAACATTGGCTGTGCAGATATCGTAATTGAAAATATCGTAATTATCGTGTTTGCTCACTGCATTTCATCAATAGTAAGGCATTATTCGTGTTTTTTTATTCCTTTGGTATCTAAAAATTCTCAGAAGTGATAAATCTGGCTGTAAATGTTTCTTCAGGTGCGTTTTCATTTTGTACGTAAAAACCTACTTGAGAACCATGGGCGATTTAAAAAAAAATACAGCCAGATTTATCACTTCTGAAACTTTTTAGATGCCAAAGGAATCAAGAAAAATCGCAAATAATGCTTTAGTGTTGATGAAATGTAGTGAGCTAACGGCCAATGTTCGCTAAGCACTCTGTCTGTTGTCCCTTCAGCTCTCACTTATATCGACCGTTATTTCTCCTCACTTTTGGAATTCTGAAGTAGGCTAAATGTCTCACATGCTCATCCCGATTTCCATAATTATTTGCAGCGCAAAAAATGACATTTTCGGCGGGTTTTAACGGACCCGCTACGTTCAGATTTAGATTCAACTTTAATTGTGTCAGTGTACAGTACAGAGACAACGAAAAGCGGTTAGCATCTCCCTGGAAGATGGAGTTGGAAACAATGGTAAGTGCCTACCTGCAGTACATCGCGTGTAATCCATTTGGTGTAGCGTAGCAACAGTACGGGTCATGGGTCGTGACCCGACTGCCGTGAAACCTCCCTATATGTGTGTGTGTGTGTGTGTGTGTGAGAATATATATGTGTGTGTGAATATATATGTGTGTGTGTGAATATGTGTGTGTGTGTGTGAATATGTGTGTATGTGTGTGTGAATATGCGTATGTGTGTGAATGTGTGTGGGTATGTGTGTGTGTGTATGTATGTGTGTGTGTGTATGTGTGTGTGTGTGTGTGAATATGTGCGTGTGCATATATGTGTGTGTGAATAAGTGTGTGTGTGTAATGTGCGTGTGTGTATATGTATGTGCGCGTGTGTGTGTATGTGTGTGTGAATATGTGTGTGTGTGTGTATATGTGCGTGTGTGTATAAGTATGTGTGTGTGAATATGTGTGCGTGTGTATGTGTGTGAGTGAATGTGTGTGTGAACATGTGCGTGTGTGTGTATGTATGTGTGTGTGTGAATATGTGTGTGTGTGCACATGTGTGTGTCTGAATATGAGTGCGAGTGAATATATGTGTGTGAGTGTGAGTATGTGTGTGCGTGTGCATGATTATATGTGTGTGAATATGAGTGTGTGTGTGTGTGCATATGTGTGTGAGTGCATGTGAATATATATGTGTGTGTGAAATAATATTGTATTTCGTAGTTCAGACCTTATGTGTTATGTTTAATAGCGCGATGGCTGTCAGGAAGAAGCTGTTCCTCAATGTAGTTCTCAGTTTACAAAAGTCAGACGTGACTCCAGAAGTCGGGCATCAGTCAGTCCACAAGCTGTGAGAGTCAGTCCAAAGGCCATGAGTTAATCCCAAGGCAGTGAGTGAGTCCACAGGTGATGAATAAATCGCTCACTGCCCCCCTCCTCCACTGACATCCCCCACCTCAAGATGCTGCCCTCCGCCATGCTATAGGATGCACCCCCTACTGAAGCTGTCCACATCCCCTGCATGAGGACACCCCACCCCCTTCTCATCAGTTCACGACAACCCCCGCCTGAAGCTGCCCTTGGCTGCACGACATTTACCACCCATAGGGCAGCGTCTTGAGGTGGGGGATGAGTCTGTGTATGTGTGTGTGTGTGATTGAGACTGTGCGTGTGTGTGAGTAAGTGAGTGAGTCCGTGTGTGTGTGTGTGTGTGTGCGTGTGTGTGTGAGTCTATGTGTGTGTGTGTGTGTGGGTCTTTGTCTGAATGTGTGTGTCATTGGGTTTGTGTGTGCGTGAACGAGTGTGTGTGTGTGTGAATATTTGTATGAGAATGTGTGTGTGTGTGAATATGTATGAGTGTGTGTGTGTGTGTGTGTTAATGTGTGTGCGTGTGAATATGTGTGTGTGTATGTGTGAATATGTGTATATATGTATGTGTGTGTGTGTCAATATGTGTGTGTGTGTGTATGTGTGTGTGTCTGAATATGTGTGTGTGTATGAATATATGTGTGTGTGTGTGCATATGTGTGTGAGTGCGTGCGAATATGTGTGTGTGTGTGTGTGTGTGTGTGTGTGTGTGTGTGAAATTATATAGTGTTTCGTAGTTCAGAACTTATTTGTTAAGTTTAATAGTAAGATTAAACGAGAACTTACCAGTTCGAAGTTTGATCATTATTTTATGAGGAGTACGTTGAGGGAATACATGAAGAACCCCGCCAGAACGCATGCGTGTATTCTTCAAAGCAGCGGTGTGAAATCACAGATAACTGTAATGACTAAACATAGTAAGATTAGAGAAGAAGATACCAGTTGAGTGTATGATTAAGGGTGGGAGCGGAGGGCACGTATTCCCTCAACGTACTCCTCATAAAATAATGATCAAACTTCGAACTGGTAAGTTCTCGTTTAATCTTACTATTTTACTTCGGAGTCACGTGAGTGACTACGTGAAGATTTTAAAGCTCTGTGATTTCATGCCGTGGAAACGATTCCATGCATCACATCTGCCTTGGTTATTGGGAGAATAGTGTTAACATTATTAGACATCAATACGATATTGAAAAAACAACGATAAATTTAACACCAAATTATAGCCCACTATTCATGGGGTAAAATTACATTACAGAACTTAAAATTGTTTCTGCAAATGTTACAGGTTCAATTACTGGTTTGTTATAAAATCATATAACCATATAACCATATAACAAGTACAGCACGGAAACAGGCCATCTCGGCCCTACAAGTCCGTGTCGAACACATTTTGTTTCCCCTTAGTCCCACCTGCCTGCACTCATACCATAACCCTCCATTCCCATCTCATCCATATGCCTATCCAATTTATTTTTAAATGATACCAATGAACCTGCCTCCACCACTTGTCGTTGGAATCGTTGGGAAGTTTTCTCCTTTGACCATCCTGCTGTCTTGAGGATTTGGTCCAAAGGAACATCCAACATCGTAGCTGCCGATGTAGCTGCAGCCCTGGTGGAGTGAGATTTAAAAATGTTAGTGTCTACTCCAGCCTTTATTAGGACCTGTTTCAGCCATCTCGAGATGGTCTGGACTGTCACTTTTTTGTGTGGCTGTTTGTAGCTGATTAAACGTGTCATTTCTTTGCCTCTGATGATCTTAGTATACTCCATATATAATAGCAAGTGTGTTACAATACAGAGACGATCATCTGTCTGGTAGGCACTGAATTCTATTTTTAGGCCTGCTGACCCATGTCTGTTCTGTTTGACTAATTAATTGAGGTGAAAAGTTAAATTTCCAGATGAAGTAGTCATGGTGTCCAGCCTTAGTTTTTGTAGCGACTGGACCCTTTGTGCCGTGACAAGGCCATCAGCATGACTGTTTTCATAGTCAGTTTCTGTAGGGACAGAGCTGTAGCTGGAGACCAGTATCTTAACATGGCCAGTACAATGCTCACATCCCATATTTGGGAGTACCTGGTTCTTGGGGGATTAACATTAAAAATGCCCCTCATGAGTTTAGTTACCAGGGTGTGTCCCAACAGAATGCCGCTCTGTTCCTTGCCACAGGTATGTTGACGGAGCACTTCTGGCGCAGTTAATGGCACTATAACTGAGCCTCTCATCGTAATGGAGGCTTGCCAGGAATTCCAGAACAGACGGGATGTTCATAGATCTGTGGGTGATGTTAATGTTGTGGCAGTACATTTCCCATGTCTTGATGTACACCAAGTACTGTTTTTTGATGGACTGTCTGTGGGCCGCTAAAATAATATCCACTGTTCGGTCCGTAAGTCCCAGGTGTAGTAGAGGTGCTTTCAAACTCTACAAATTAATAGGTTTATATAATTATGACATGGGTGACATTCCCTTATTACAGGATGAACCAGTAAATTAGGTCTATGATGGATGGTGATGCATGGTTCTAATACCATGTCGAGTATCATCGCGAACCATGGTTTAGTAGGCCACTCGGGTACTATCAAAATACCAGGCGCAGAGTCTTGCTGTATTTTCCTTAATACCCGACTGATGATGCAGAGAGGAGGGAATGCATAAATAAACAATTTCCCCCAATGCAGCGAAAATGCATCTGTCGCCGCTGCCCCAGGGTCTGGTTCCCATGAAAAATAGTTCGATAACTGGTGATTGAGCCTGGATGCGAATAGATCGATATCTGGTGTTCCATACCTTGCTGTAATTTCAGAAAATACATTTTTATCCAACATCCATTTGGTGTTTTCATTGAATTTGCGTGACCTGGTGTCTGCCACTAAAATTAGTTTACCTGGTAAGTAGGTAGCTGATATCCAAATATCTCTCTGGATACACCATTGCCAAATTGTGTTGGCCAGATTGTCACACGATGCCGGTTTGTTTCCACCCATATGGTTGATATATCCTACCACGGTGGTGTTGTCAATTTGTAGTCTAACATGCTGGTGATTTAACCCAGAACCACATGACTTAAGGCCATGGAATGCACTTAACATTTCCAGGTAGTTTATGCCCAGTGTTTGTAATAATGATGCCTCCTGTGCATTCCATCTCCCTTCACAGCTGGAGATGGAATTGGTAGCACCCCAACCAAGTGCACTGGCATCAGTTTGTAGTACCATAGACGGGTTGCTGATAATGATTGGATTGGAACGATGCCTAATATTATCTTTACACCATTTTAGTTCCATTATGGCCTCTGTTGATAGCTTCATTGGTCTGTCAAAATGACCACCATTAATTTTGAGTGCTCGTATTTTAGCCCTCTGTAAATTTTGATAATGTAAAGGTCCGAATTGTGTGGCTGGAAACGCAGCCATTATTTTGCCAATTATTCTTGCTATCAGTCTGATGAATGGTTTGGTGATGGTAATGATTTTGCTGCAAGCCTCTATTAAGGCTGTAACATTTTCTTTCGGCAAAGTCACTGACATGTGAACTGAGTTAATGGTGAACCCCAGATAATCCATTGTGGTTGAAGGCGTTAATTTAGATTTATCTGGATGGATGATAAACCCCAGTTTTTCAAATACATGTTTTGTTGCTGTTACCGTTTGTTTAGCCAATTCCAAAGATTTGCCCACAATAAGTATGTCATCATGATATGCCATTTTGTTTCCGCAGAAACGCTAGGGCTGGTTTCAACATTTTAGTGAACAGCCTGGGGGCTGATGATAGCCCATTAGGCAGTGCCCTGTATTGTCAGTGCTGACCCATCCAGTTGAATTTTAAATAACATCTGTGGTCATCTCTTATAGGTACTGTATAGAAACATAGAAATTAGGTGCAGGAGTAAGCAATTCTGCCCTTCGAGCCTGCACCGCCATTCAATATGATCATGGCTGATCATCCAACTCAGTATCCCGTACCTGCCTTCTCTCCATACCCTCTGATCCCCTTAGCCACAAGGGCCACATCTAACTCCCTCTTAAATATAGCCAATGAACTGGCCTCGACTACCCTCTGCGGCAGAGAGTTCCAGAGATTCACCACCCTCTGTGTGAAAAAAGTTCTTCTCATCTCGGTTTTAAAGGATTTCCCCCTATAAGCATAGTATAGTAAGCATCTTTTCAATCGATTCTTGCCATGTAGTGACCTTGGAAATCAATTGCTTAGCAGTAACAAAGGTTTCCATCTTGAAATGAATATATTGTACGAAAGTTTTCAAATTAGTCAAATCTATGATGATGCGGCAACCACCATCTTTCTTGTTTTTGATAAAGATATTGGACACGAATTCCTGTGATTCGCGTTGGGTTTTCTCAATTATTCCTTTTTTATAAAGCCGCTGTAGTTCAGCGTGTGGTTTTGATTTTTCTTTGCCTGTAAGCACGAACATTCGGTTCTGTACATGCTGAACTGGAGGGTTATGTTTTTGATAAATTCTATGGTATAACCCTGGATACTGCTTAAAATATAACTGTCGGTAGTTAACTTATTCCATGCCTCGAGATAGAAGTATAATCTCCTACCAACCTCCATGCTCCCTTCAATTCGTAAGGAACCAGACCCACCTACCTCCATGGTTACCAGTGGTAGGTTTATTAATTTTTCGGTATCCTCCGTGGACGTTGAGGCGCTGGTGTCTGGATCTGTAGAGGGGTCGGTGTTGAGGGTTTGCGCATTTTCCAGGAATGCCGGTCTAGGCCATGGCCTAAAAAAGACCGATGTTGAGTGTACCTGGCCTTCGAGCTTTCACCAGTTTGTCTTGGCCGACTGGTGGGTGCGTAGGGGTACTGTTTCTGGCCGAAGTAGTTTTTAGACGTTGCTTTAATGAGCACCAGGGTTTTAGCCTCTTCGTCAAGTTCTATTACCTATTTGGATAAGTCACCTCCAAATAGTAATATTGTGGTTTGGAGGTTCCAGGTTTGCACAGGCCTGGAAATTTGGGGTCTAAAGCCGGTTGGATGGCACTCTTCCTAATCCTATTTAACTCGTATTGGGAGTTGCAAAATAAAGCCAGTGCATCCTGGTGATCTTGTGTCATGTCTTTTTCGTTGATTGTGTGGGCAAAAGCCGTAATTCCCGCTGTTAGGACTTTCAGAACTTTTTGTAGTTTCAAGTCCCTGGCTCTGATTGATGCTCCGACATGTTTCCAAATACACTGGTTGACACTGGGAACATTCATTGATTTGCAGTTCCCTGGTGGTAAGTGTCTTGCTGTGGTGTCCAATATGCCTCTCCTTGTAGCTGGTTGAATGACATGTAGTCGATACTTGCAGCTATTTTAGGTTCCAGGTTTGGGCCAGTTTGGTCGGGTTGAATGAACTGGGACACCATATCCAATAGGTTTTCTTGCACCCCTTGCACACTAGGTGTATGTTCTGCACACCCCTCTTCAGGGTCAGCCCAGAATTGAACCTCGTACTCCCCTCTGATGGGGGAGAAACAGTGTGCAGCCCTACAAGAGGTACTGTTGTAGGACTTACTAGCTGCCCACTGTGACTAGTCTCCATCTCCCGGAGCCTGCCACTTTGGAGTATTTGCTCCAACAGTCGCTCCAACCGGCTCCAATGCTCTCAGGCACCGGCCGCTCACGGCTGCTCCTGAAGCCGCTCCAACCGGCCCCAATGCTCACGGGCACTGGCCGCTCGGGGCGGTTCAAAGTCGGACTAATCAGAGTCAACGATTGTCAGTTTTTTGCTTCGCTTTACCGCCCGGCCGTGGTGTTGATTTGGCCGGTCCGGGGGCGAAGTCGGGCACAGCTGTTCCCATTACGGGAGATTGGCGTGCCGTTGGCCGCTGCTGGCTGCCCGCAACTCCGCGGTTCGACCCCGCCAGCTCTTTCGCAGCCTTCTTGTTTTTCTTGGATCTGTCCATGCCTCCACCTGTGATAAAGTAAGTGGAAAGAACGCAAGTCTCCTTACCTGCTGTTCCCGGCTTTTAAATTCTCCCCGCTGTGACTCGTTGCAATGCGTGTAGCGATAATACACGCATGCGTCCTGGCGGGGTTCTTCACGTAGTCACTCACGTGACTCCGAAGTAAAATTGGGTTGAGATTGTGCCTTCAATACCATCTCTTTCCCTCCACAAATGTTGTGTTCCATCAACAGTTTGTTCTTTGCTCCCTCTAGGGCAGTACATTCATACAGTACATGAAGAGGATTTCCAAAGTCTACAGAGTGATTTAGGCCATTTGGAAAAATGGGCTGAAAGATGGCAGATGGAGTTTAATGCTGATAAATGTGAGGTGCTACACCTTGGCAGGACAAATCAAAATAGGACGTACATGGTAAATGGTAGGGACTTGAAGAATACAGTTGAACAGAGGGATCTGGGTATAACCGTGCATAGTTCCTTGAAGGTGGAATCTCATATAGATAGGGTGGTAAAGAAAGCTTTTGGTATGCTAGCCTTTATATATCAGAGCATTGAGTATAGAAGCTGGGATGTAATGTTAAAATTGTACAAGGCATTGGTGAGACCAAATCTGGAGTATGGTGTACAATTTTGGTCGCCCAATTATAGGAAGGATGTCAACAAAATAGAGAGAGTACAGAGGAGATTTACTAGAATGTTGCCTGGGTTTCAACAACTAAGTTACAGAGATAGGTTGAATAAGTTAGGTATTTATTCTCTGGAGCGCAGAAGGTTAAGGGGGACCTGATAGAGGTCTTTAAAATGATGAGAGGGATAGACAGAGTTGATGTGGACAAGCTTTTCCCTTTGAGAATAGGGAAGATTCAAACAAGAAGACATGACTTCAGAATTAAGGGGCAGAAGTTTAGGGGTAATATGAGGGGGAACTTCTTTACTCAGAGAGCGGTAGCGGTGTGGAATGAGCTTCCAGTGGAAGTGGTGGAGGCAGGTTCATTGGTATCATTTAAAAATAAATTGGATAGGCATATGGATGAGAAGGGAATGGAGGGTTATGGTATGAGTGCAGGCAGGTGGGACTAAGGGGAAAAACATTTGTTCGGCACGGACTTGTAGGGCCGAGATGGCCTGTTTCCGTGCTGTAATTGTTATATGGTTATTCTGGACTAACAACAGTTTGAGTCTAAAATATAACTCTCATCACCAGCCCCACCCCCCTCCCACTTCAGACCTGCATGTTGTTTCACTAAATATTTCCAATCTCCAGATGTACCGGATAAACCTGATATTTTAATGCCGGAAACTCTCACCGAAGGTGAGCATCATCTGCAAAGCCCTCTACACCTGCCCTGATCAACGCCCATGTCTCACCTGGAGTGAGCCGCAAGATTCCACCATCATTGTGCTTGGGTGGAAAAGGAGCGGGGAAATTTCCAGTGTCTTGACATTTATACCTTTCGCCGCTCATCACGGGCAAACTGTTCGCTGTACGGTTTTTTTTATAGAATAGAATAGTTTCTTTATTGTCATTGTAACATGAACCATGTACAACAAAATTTAAAAAATGTCAGCCAGTCAGTGCAGCATTCAAACATTTCTAAAAGCTAACGATACATACAAGGTAAAATATTAAAGATAAACAACTAAATAAATATCACGGACAAAGCACGCATACACACCCAACCCCCCATCCTTCTGTCGATTCCACAGTTACCACAGTCCCTTAGTATGTATCGCCCCTGCGTTCCTTGGCGGCTACATTTAGTGCTTTTATAGCAGTGGGGTAAAAACTGTTTTTTAGTCTGTTCGTCCTTGTCCTTGTAGATCTGTACCGTCTGCCTGACGGCAACAGTTCAAACAGGGAGTGTCCGGGGTGGGAAATGTCCTTTATGATATTCTGTTTTTTTTTGGTGCAGCGGGAATTGTGTAAGTCCTCCAAGGTAAGGAGAGGGCAGCCGACAATCCTCTGGGCGTTGTCAATGGCCCTCTGGAGCGCTTTCCTCTGAGCCGCTGTGCAGCTGGTGTACCACACGCATACACAGTATGTTAGTATGCTCTCAATGGAGCACCGATAAAAGGACAGCAGCAGTCTCTGAGTGATGTTATTCTTCCTGAGCACCCTCAGGAAGTGCAGTCTCTGCTGGACCTTTTTCAGCAGCGCAGTGGTGTTCACGCTCCACGTCAGGTCCTCCTCAGGTCAGGTTGACTACTTTGATACAAGCCACAGACTGACAAACTCCGTTACCCTGAATGTAACATGTAAGTATTGTTTTTACAAATTATTATAGTCAAAGAGTCACCAATCCGTATGGCTTGAGCTAATTGGCTTTCGTGTGGCCTCGCGTCTGCTTGCATTTGGGTCATATCCTTCGAAATACTTCCCATCCTTATATCCGCAAAGCCGTCTTTGGAAAGTTATAATTTTACTGCATAGCTTCCCCAGGCAAAGAGGTTCAGACATGGATTACAATCTGAGTTATCCTCCAGTTTTAGAATCTTCTTCCATGGGTTCAATTCGTGCGTGCTCTTGTACACGGACATACAATCAGCAGTCAGCCTCCTGCCTTCTAAAGACAAAATGGCCAAGTATGCCCAGTCTACCTCTATAATCCAGCACACTCAAATGACATCCTGAGTGAATCCCTTCTGCATATTTTCCATCGTAATTATATCTGGCAATATACTTGTAAATCGTCTCAACATTCTTGCTAGGTTCACAACATCTTCCGACAGCAGTGTGACCATAACTAAACAGTGCCGGAAATGTGGCCGCACCAATATTGTGAACATGTGTAACATAACATCCTAACTTCAAGTGTCATAACCCAAACCGATGAAGGCCAATGTACCGAAAGCCTTATTGAAACATAGAAACATAGAAAACAGGTGCAGGAGTAGGCAATTCGGCCCTTCGAGCCTGCACCGCCATTCAATATGATCATAGCTGATCATCCAACTCAGTATCCTGTAACTACCTTCTCTTCATACCTCCTGATCCCATTACCCACAAGGGCCACATTTAACTCACTCTTAAATATAGCCAATGAACTGGCCTCAACTATATTCTGTGGCAGAGAATTCAAGAGATTCACCACTCTCTGTGTGAAAAATGTTTTTTCTCATAACGATTTCCCCTTTATCCCTAAATAGTGACCCCCTTGTTCTGGACTTCCCCAACTTCGGGAACAATCTTCCTCCATCTAGCCTGTCCAACCCCTTAAGATTTCAGAAAGTTTCTATAAGATCCCCCCTCAATCTTCTAAATTCTACCGAGTACAAGCCGAGTCTATCCAGTCTTTCTTCATATGAAAGTCCTGACATCCCAGGAATCAGTCTCTGGACTCCCTCCATGGCAAGAATGTCCTTCCTCAGATTAGGAGACAAAACTGTACGCAATACTCCAGGTGTGATCTCACCAAGACCCTGTACAACTGCAGCAGCACATCCCTTCTCCTATACTCAAATCATTTTGCTTTGCTAACATTCCATTCGCTTTCTTCACCACCTGCTGCACCTGCATGCCTAATTTCCATGACTGGTGTACCATGACACCCAGGTCTCGTTGCATCTCCCCTTTTCTTAATCGGCCACCATTCAGATATTTCTTAATCGGCCACCATTCATTTAATAGTCTACATTCCTGTTTTTGCCACCAAAGTGGATAACCTCACATTTATCCACATTATACTGCATCTGCCATGCATTTGCCCACTCACGCAGCCTGTCCAAGTCACCTTGCAGCCTCCGAGCATCCTCCTCACAGCTAACACTGCCCTCCAACTTCGTGTCATCCGCAAACTTGGAGATGTTGCATTCAATATAGTCATTAATGTATATCTATATTACCAAAAGTCTGTTCTTGACCGGTTTTGGCCATCTGTGCTGCGATTTCAGAGAGAACGCCGCTACCTACTGCCATCATTTTTGGCCACCTTGCTCAGAGCCCCCCTCCACCGTATGTGTGCCGAGGATTTTTTCCGTCGATGAAAAATTACAGAGATATTAATGATTTTACAAAATTCCCCATTCTCTCTGCTGCCCCTGCTGGCGGGGGGGGGGGGGGGGGGGGGGGGGTACTATAAAACCAGGACTTGGTGTGCCCCAATCAGTGTCTTCAAGATGGAGGAAGGCAGAAAGACACGTTTCTCTGAGCTGTGAATAACGCTGACCACATGCCTACTCAAATTTGAGTGTCCTTGGTGGTTCTAAAACGCTTGCAGAATGTGTCTATTGCTTCTAAAAATTTTGCAAAAAGTGATTATTGGTTCTAAATGTTTGCAAAAAGCGTCTCTTTTGGTTCTACAATGCTTGCAGATGTGTTTTTTTTTTGGTTCTCTAAACTGTTTTTTTAGTCCCCCTCCCCCATTCCCCCCCCCTCCTCTCCTCTCCTCTCCACCGCTCTCCTCTCCTCTTTTCTCCTCTCCACTCTTCTCCTCCCCTCTCCTCTCCTCCCCTCTCCTCTCCTCCCCTCTCATTCCTCTCCTCTCCTCTCCTCTCCTCTCCTCTCTTCCCCTCCCCACTCCTCACCACTCCTCTCCTCTCCTCTCCTCTCCTCTCCTCGCCTCTCCTCTCCTCTCCTCTCCTCTCCTCGCCTCCCCCTTACCCCCCTCTCCTCTCCCTCCCTCTCCTCTCCCTCCACCACCCTCTCCTTTCCCTCGCCTCCTACACCCTCCCTCCTCTTCCTCCCTATCCCGCCCCTCTCCTCCCTCCCTCCTCGCCCCCTCGCCCCCCCTCCTCTCCCCGCCTCTCGTCC
>NW_026575557.1:0-30000 GCF_028641065.1 Leucoraja erinaceus
ATTGGGGTTAAGTTTTTCAGGTTGGTGAACTGGATCCGTTGTTGACTTTTTTTTTCTTGTCAAGTGTTAAAGTTTTAAAAGCTCCAGGTCGTCTTCTTTATTTTCTATCATGTAATTGTCAGTTTTCAGGGATTATTATGAGATCTTTTCTTTCTTTTCTTTGTTCCTAGTGGAACTAGGCTATTAAGTGTAGCCGTCTGACGAAGGGTTCTTATCTTTTTGCAGCTTATATCTTTCTTTCTCCCTTTGTTATTTTGTTTATAGTTTCTCTTACGAAGTTTTTCTCTTTCTTTTTTGATTTTTTGAGTAATCAGGATCAGGATGGTAGTCAGGTTATAAGGTACAGGTGGGGTTTTTATTTTGTCAGTTATCAAGGGGGTTTTCGGTATATTACTCCCCTAAGTGTTTTCTACCGATATGGTCTCTGGTATATCTCTTCAGTTGTGTGTAAGTTTTTTTTTATTTTAATTGTGTCAGGTTTTCTTTCAAGCCTCTTATTGCTCACGTCCCTTATTGTTTTTATTAGCTAATCATTTTAAGGTACTCTGCTTAAGATTCTATTTTTCAGGTTTAGTTCTGTATCGTTAAGATTGTCTTTTGTTTTATTTAAGTCTATCATCTTCAATTCGTTTTCTTAGATCAGGTTCTCTGTTCCGTAAGGAGCAGTGTTTTTTGCAGTTAGTATTATTTTATTCAGCAGGGTCTTTGTTTTAAGGTACTCTCAGTAAGGGATGATTTTTATTTACCAGGTTTAAAGGTCATTTTTAATTAAAGTTGGATTCTGGGATCTGTTTTTTTTCTTTATTTGTAGGGTATTTTTTTTTATCATCTCAGTAACAACGTTTTCCTTATTAAGGATCAGTGCTTTCTTTTCAGTTTATTTGTCTGATAAGGGTTTTCTTCTCAGTTTTTGCAGGGGCTGTTATTTTGACTTGTTATTCCTTTTCAGTTTCTAAGCATTTTTTTTTTATTAGCAGGTTCCCAGGTTCTTATCTTTTTCATCTCATCTTACAGTCTTCTTTCTGCTCAGTTCATCTCAGGTTTGTTCCATTCTTCAGTTTCAGGTCGTCGTCTACTTTTTTGTCTCCTTTCCTCCCAGTCTCTCCCCCTCCTCTCTTCTCTGTTTTTTACTCTCTCTCTTCTCTTTCCTCTCTACTCTTCTCTCTCGATCTTTCTCTCCTCTCTCTCTTCTCTCTTCTCTATCTTCTCTCTATCTTCACCTCTTTCTCTCTCTCCAGGGACAATAGAGGGAGGGAGAGGGGAGAGGATAGAGAGCAAGAGAGAGGGTTGTATCTCTCTCATCTCTATATCTCTATATCTCTCTTATATATCTAGAGAAGGGATGTCCTCGAGACCGAGCTCTGAAGTGAACTACCTCCTCCATGCTTTCTCTCTTTCTTTCAGGACTAGTATCTGCCTGGTTTTCTACCTAGTGTTAGGCTTTGCGCCTGTGTCTTGGGTTCTGGCCGAGAAGCTGGTTGTTTCCCTATCCTCCCTTGAGGAACCTGCAACTTGAGCGGTCCCGAGGCGCTTACGTGAGGGCGCGGGTCCAGATGCTGCACGATCTGGATCGAGCTTCGCCTTTCCTTTTCTGTCTGGAGAAAGCGCGGGGAACCCGCAAACAGCTCGTGCAACTGCTCGCAGATGATGGCTCCTCTGTCACGGATCCAGAGAGGATTAGTGCATTGGTCAGGTCCTTTTATGGATCCCTGTTCTCCGCAGGTGGAGTCAGCGGGGAAGCTCAGCAGGACCTGTGGGAGAGTCTACCGATAATAGATAGGGAGGTGGCCGATCTTCTTGATGGCCCTTTATCTTTGGAGGAGTTGACTTGTGCACTGCATCAGCTCAGGAGGGGTAAGTCCCTCGGGCTGGATGGGCTGACGGCAGGGTTTGTAAGAGCCTTCTGGGGTATCCTGGGGGGTGTTTACATGTTAGTTCTGGGTGAGAGCCTGGCGACAGGGGAGATGCCCCTTTCGTGGCGTCGAGCAGTGGTTGTCCTGCTGCCCAAGAAGGGGGAACTCCGCCTGCTGAAAAACTGGCGCCCGGTCTCTCTCCTATGCACAGAGTATAAAGTATTTGCACGGGCGATGGCAAATCGCCTGGGCTCTGTGCTGTCTCAGCTGATTCACCATGACCAGTCTTACACAGTCCCTGGTCGGTCCATTCAGGATAACATCCACCTGGTTAGGGACCTGATTCATCTAGCACAGGGAACTGGTCAGTCAGCTGCGTTTCTGTCTCTTGATCAGGAGAAGGCTTTTGATAGGGTAGAGCATGAATACCTGTTCGGAACGTTGCAAGCGTTTGGATTTGGACCGCATTTTTGTGGCCCGGGTCCGCCTCTTGTATGCTGCAGCGGAGTGCCTTGTGAAGGTTAATGGTGCGTTGTTGGTTCACTTTCATTTTGGGAGGGGGGTCCGTCAGGGGTGCCCCATGTCAGGTCAGTTGTACTCGGTCTGTGTGGAGCCATTCCTGTGTCTTCTTCGGAGGAGGTTGACAGGCCTGGCCCTACCGGGCCCAGGGGTGGAGTTGGTTCTTTCGGCCCATGCCGATGATGTGCTCCTTATGTTCACCGATCCTGGTGACCTGCGGAGGATGCGTGATTGCCAGAAGATTTTCTCGGATGCATCTTCTGCCAGGATTAATTGGAGCAAGTGCTCTGGACTTTTAGTGGGTCAGTGGCAGGTGGACTCCCTGCCAGAGGAGATGGCAATGTTTGCGTGGAGCACCACGCACCTCCTCTATCTGGGGGTGTACCTGAGTCCTACTGAGGATGCTTGGCCGGCAAATTGGCAGGAGTTGGAGACGAAAGTGGTTGCCAGGCTGGGGCGCTGGTCAGGCCTGCTTGGAGTTCTTTCTTTTCAGGGGAGGGTGTTGGTCATAAACCAGCTGGTGGCCTCCATGTTATGGTACCGGCTGGCTACTCTTGTCCCACCTCCCACTTTTGTAAATGCTTTACAGAAGAAGCTGGTGGACTTCTTTTGGGGAAATAGGAAGCACTGGGTTTCCGCAGCTGTCCTGAGTCTCCCGTTAGAGGAGGGCAGCCAGTCCTTGGTATGCGTGCGTACCCAGGTGGCGGCTCTCCGCCTCAGGACTCTGAGGAGGTATATGTATATAGAGAACCCCCCCAGATGGCACGTTTTGGCCACGTATTTTTTCCGACGGGGTCGGTGTCTAAGGGGGGTCTCGCGGCTCCCGGTGGCGGGCATCAGTCGACCCGCCCTAAGGGGCTTGCCTGTTTTCTACCGGGATGTGTTAAGAGTGAGGAATCTGGTTGTTTTCAGCCAGCGTGTTGCTCCACGAGGGGAGGGGGATGTTGCGGCTGCGGGAGTGGCCGGTCCTCAACAAATCATGGCGGGTGTCGAGCAGAGGCGTGCGCCTAGAGTGGTTTTAAATGAGCTCTTACCCGCTCCGTCAGATCTGCTCATTGGGCCTCGGTTCCGGGATATATCTCGGGCACCGGTTCCACACAACCTGAGCCGCCTTTCGGAGATGACCAGCGTGCCGTTTCGTGACGCGAAGAGACGCTCACTGTATAGAATGTTCCTGCACATTCTGCACCTCCTTGCCTTCGTCTCCCGTCCCGACACACCATGGCGGACGGTGTTACCACCTGAAGGCGGGGAAGGTCCCCAGTGGGGGTCCCTCTACAAGGGAGTTGTCCCCCTTTACGTGGGGGACCTGGGGTGGAGAGTGCTGCACAGAGCGGTGGCGTGTAACAAACTTTTGAGTCGGTTCACGGACTCGTCCGCTGCCTGTATTTTTTGTGGCGAGGAAGAGACCGTGTTCCACATTTATATGGAGTGTGAGAGGCTACTGCCCCTGTATCAATATCTGAAGGGGTTGTTCCTAAAGTTCTGGTTACATTTTAGTCCTACGATTCTTGTGTTTGGACACAAGGCAGGGTGTGGGGAGAGCCAAGTGGGAGGGTGGGACCTACCTGTCGGTCTACTCCTGGGCCTGGCCAAGATGGCCATACGCGGGTCCAGGCAGCAGGCGATGGATGGTAAGGCAAGAGTCGGCTGCTTGCCCCTCTTTCGGGCCTACGTCCGTGCACGTGTGTCCCTGGAGAGGGAACATGCGGTGTTCACGGGGACTTTGGAGGTATTCCGTGGGCGCTGGTCACCGCGTGGGGTTGAGAGTATTGTGAATAATGATTGTAACGTTGTACTATAATGACACGATATATTGTAAGTTCGTTTTGTGTATGACTTGATCTGTTGTATTATTTGATGTGTTGAATAAAGTCTTTGAAAAAGAACAAAAAAAAAAAAAAGAGAGAGAGAGAGAGAGAAGAGAGAGAGAGAAGTGTTTCAATGTCTCTGTTCTAAATGGCTTACCCCTCAGTCTTAAACTGTGTGGCACCCGGTTCTGGACTAACCCAACATCGGGAACATGTTTCCTGCCTCTAGCGTGTCCAAACCCTTAACAATCCTATATGGTTCAATAAGATCCCATCTCATCCTTCTAAACTCCAGAGTGTACAAGCCCAGCCGCTCCATTCTCTCAGCATATGACAGTCCCCCACATCCCGGGAATTAACCTGGTGAACCTACGCTGCTCTCCCTCGATAGCAATAATGTCCTTCCTCAAATTAGGGGACCAAAACTGCACACAATACTCCAGATGTGGTCTCATTAGGACTCTGAACTCTGAGCCTTGCGGAATGTGTAGAGCCGAGGGATCTAGGAGTGCGGGTACGAGTTGGGCCGAAGGGCCTCTTTCCAACACTGTATCACTCCATGACTATGACAAAGTGCTTGAGTAACTCAGCGGGTCAGGCAGCATCTGTGGAGAAGATAGACACAAAGTGCTGGAGTAACTCAGCAGGTCAGGCAGCATGTGTGGAGAGAGGAATGGGTGAAATTTCGGGTCGACACCCTTCTTTGGTTTAGTTCAGTTTAGAGATGCAGCGCGGAAACAACAAGCCGTTCGGCCCATGGGGTCTGCGCCGACCAGCGATCACCCCGTACACTAGCACTATCCCACGCACATTGGGGACAATTTAGCTATTTTGTGGAGGCCGATTAATTTACAACTGTACCGCTGCGCCAGTGTGCAGCGCAGAATTATATAACGGTTTCCTCCGCCATAAACGCACCCAATATGTGCTAGGAATGTCCTGTTTGCCAGCTTGTTGATCCTCTGTGTTCCCCTCCTGCAGGGTTTAGGAGCCGTTGCTGTGGACGGAGAGACGGGAACGTGAGCGGCCATTGAGGGCGGCCAGGGTGAGCCCCCCATCTGCTCGGTGTGCGGGCCGGGCTTCAAGGGCTGATCTTCGATGGAGGACCACATGACGGGGCACAACAAGGAGAAGCGTTATGAGTGCGACGTATGTGGCAAGGCCTGGCAGAGCCCGAGCAAGCTGGAGACCCACCGTCGGGTGCACACGATAGAACGCCCCTTCAACTGCATAGAGTGCGGCAAGAGCTTCAAGAGGGCGGATGTGCTGAAGGCCCACCGGCGGGTGCACACGGGCGAGAAGCCCTATGGCTGCTCCACATGTGGCGAGAGCTTTACCCAGTTGTCGGGGCTGCGGGAGCACCAGCGGGTGCACAGCAGTGAGCGGCCCTTCACCTGCTCCGACTGCGGCAAAGGCTTCAAGTCGTCCAAGGAACTGAAGGTGCACAGGCGCGTGCACACCGGGGAACGTCCCTACACATGCAGCGACTGCGGCAAGGGCTTCACCCAGTCCAGCGGCCTGCTGGTGCACCAGCGCACCCACACTGGCGAGCGCCCCTACACCTGCGCCCAGTGCGGCAAGGGCTTCACCCACTCCAGCAACTTGCTGAGGCACCAGCGCACCCACACCGGCGAGCGCCCCTACACCTGCGCCCAGTGCGGCAAGGGCTTCACCCACTCCAGCAACCTGCTGGTGCACCAGCGCACCCACACCGGCGAGCGCCCCTACACCTGCGCCCAGTGCGGCAAGGGCTTCACCCAGTCCAGCAACCTGCTGGTGCACCAGCGCACCCACACCGGCGAGCGCCCCTTCACCTGCGCCCAGTGCGGCAAGGGCTTCACCCGCTCTGACCGCCTGCTGGAGCACCAGCGCACCCACACCGGCGAGCGTCCTTACACCTGCGCCCAGTGCGGCAAGAGCTTCACCCAGTCCAGCAGCCTGCAGCAGCACCAGCGCACCCACACCGGCGAGCGCCCCTACACCTGCGCCCAGTGCGGCAAGGGCTTCACCCACTCCAGCAGCCTGCAGCAGCACCAGCGCACCCACACCGGCGAGCGCCCCTACACCTGCACCCAGTGCGGCAAGGGCTTCACCAACTCCACCAGGCTGCTATCCCACCAGCGGGTGCACGCCGGCGACCGTCCCGTCCACAGCCCGGTGTGTGGAGAACACTTTGGCATGGCTTCGCCAGACCTGTCTCACCAGAACGTGCACACCGGTGGCCCGCCCTACGACTGCCCGTACTGTGGTGAGTCGTTTGACAGCTCGCGGGGGTTGCGGCAGCACCGGCGGACCCACGTCGGCGAGCAGCTGCTCCCACTGTGACAAGAGAGGATGGGGGCTGCGGGAGCAGCAGCGGATACACATCGGTGGAGAGAGCCTTTGTGTGCGCTGATTGTGGCTGTGCCTATGGCAGCACCGGCGTACCCACAGCGGTGAGCGTCCCTTCCCCTGCCCGTCCTGTGGTAAGGGCTTCACCCGCCTTGACTACCTGCTGGAGCACCGGCGAGTCCACACCGGCCAGGGCACCTTCACCTGTCCGCTGTGTGGCAAGACCTTTGCCCGCTCCTCCAGTCTGCTGGCACACCGCCAAGTGGATAGATAGGCGCTGTTTATGTAGACACAAAATGCTGTAAGGAATGGGTAACATTTTGGGTCGTTTCAGCAGTCACACATACCTTATATAACCATATAACAATTACAGCACGGAAACAGGCCATCTCGACCCTTCTAGTCCATGCCGAACTCGACCCTTCTAGTCCATGCCGAACACGTATTCTCCTGCTTGATTCCAACATCCTGCCGATCGACCTCTATTGCCGAAGGTCAATGGCAACCTTGATATGTATCTCACCCTCATTTGTCCCAAACTAACGTGTGTGGGTTAACGTCGTGCTGATATCGTATTAATCACACACTGAGTCGTTTGTTTAACGTCCGACAATTCGCGGTGAGTGGATGGATCCTGACACTAACACTCGGCCAGTCACACGGTGAGCAGCGCATGTCTGACATTAACCGGATTCAGAGGGAATAGACTGGCGTAAGCCTGCGAGCCCTCTAGTGGACATGTAGTGGAATAACAGGGATGTTGAACTCAACCAGTTCCTCACTGGATTCCTAGTTAGATTTCCAGAAGGCCCCACCAGAAAACGTGGTTGGATTTTTTAACGCGGCGGCTGTATTGGAGCTCGCAAATTTAGGCGAAGTTATACGTCGCGATTCGTAAGTCAATCATAGAAGCATTTAAGCATAGAGTGCTACAGCGAAGAAACAGACCATTCGGCCCAACATTCCCACACCGGCCAACATATCCCAGCTACACGTCCCACCTGCCTGCATTTGGTCCATATACTTCAAACCTGATCCTTCCATGTACCTGTCCATATACCTTTTAAACGATGGGATATTCTCAGCCTCAACTACATCCTCTGGTAGGTTGTAGCATACACCCACCAAACTGTGTGTGAAAAAGCATAAACCTACTAAACCTACATCCGCTGGACCTCGATTCGCCTCATCATGGTTTAAGAGATGCTGTACATATAACTGAACTATTCCCATCATGATTTTGTCCATCTCTATAAGATCACCCTTCAGTATCCTGCGCTCCACGGAATAGATACCCAGCCTACTCAACCTCTCCCTGAGCCAAGACCCACTAGTCCTGGCAACATCCAACAATTGTTGGAACTGGAAGCAGAGTTTGGAATTACATTGTAAATACGTTTTCTCTTGTTTTGAGTTTGTTACTAATCAGTCAGCGGCTATTGGCGAATCGGCGAGAGACCAAGATTCTCCGCAGTGTCTCATTTGAATGATCGGACACAATGTAGGATGTGCCGGGTGCGTTCATTCCCTGTGTGATGGATTTCTCCGTAATCGTTCCCCGTGAGCACACCATGTGATGCTGGCATTGTGTTATTGCATTGTATTTTATTAATTTAGTTTAGTTTACAGATACAGCTTGGACACAGGTCCGCAGATTCCACGAGGACGATCAATGTTCATCCGGTTACGCCAGCTACACGTTCGCATTCACACACTCACTGCACAATCGGAATAATTCACACAGTCCAATTAATCTGAAAACTCGCATATTTTTGTGATGTGGGAGGAAACCACAACACCCGGATGAAACCCACGCGGTCACAGAGCTAATGTACAAACTCCCCACAGACAGCACCCGAGGTCAGGATAAATGCCCGGTCTCGTGCGCTGTGAGGCAACAACAATATCAGCGGTGTCACTGTGCCGCCCTTGTATACGTTGTGTCTGTATCACGTCAGTATACTCAACATGTGCCTAAGTGGACAAGGTATCAGATTCGTTAACTGCCCGACCTACTCTAAGTACATTCTGCGCTGCATACAGTATTTATATCTCAGATCTTCTGTATAATGTGTCGGGGGCGATACCGTTCGTCGAAAGGGATTTCACTTGGGTGATGTCATCTGTTTGCGAATCATTTCAAAATCTCTATTTTTTATATCTATTGAAACTTCTTTATCCCGATGGAAACGGAAAATGGTATAAACTCTCAGGGAATGTACTGCCTCAGCATTTCATTCCGAAACTTTACCGGTAGCTCACGGGAACACGTCGCCAGGCAGAGGAATGGGGGAAAAGCTGCGGGAATATTACGACGTGGAGAAAATCTTGTACGTGGTCATTGCTGCCGTTGGAGTCCCTGGTAAGTGAACAGAACAATTTAAGTTTTATAACTCCGTGTGTTAACTGGCGTTGACCTGATTATCATCATGTTACAAGTTCCCAACTGATGATCGTTGTACAAGAATGTGTGAAGAATATCAATGCTCTCAGTGAAATATTTTTAAATTAATGCTGTGATTTTCTTATTTTCAGACATCTGTAACTAACCATCTTTCTCCCACTGCTGCCGGGAACCACTTGAATGTTGTTCTTGCATACAGTGGGACCTTGCCCAGAGTTGTCCCACGGCTCGGGACAAGCAGCTCTCCGGGTCGGTGTGACTGGGAGAGAGGGGTTCACATTGTGAAGTTCACTTTGTCTGAGTTATTGATCAGAGTGAACATCTGGTCCTGTGGACACGGTCTCATTGTGGAGTCTGTCTGTCACAGTTGGATTTAACCGCCTTTTGGTCAATAATTGGATCGATCTCCTAAACCAGTGGCCGCGGATCTACCGGCGTATGTGTGTTGTTACTGAACTGAACTCACCGTGGAATGAATCCATTAACGGAGCTACTGCTGCTGTCGGATTCTATGTTGTCCCTGCCTTCCTCTGGAAGCCTCCCTTCTCGTCCCCGTCAGATGCCGAGTTCCCAGAGCCCTGGTTAAACGCGGCCGGCCCTTCAGTCTGTGAACGCGGCCCCATCGGAGACTGTGAGCAGGGTGAACTATAGAAATGACCGTTGTGCCTATTGTAGCGGGTGGCTGCTCGTTCCCTCCTCGCTCTTTACCCCACCCTTCGAATGATCTCCTTTTCCCTGAATCAGGCAGGTCGGGCACAGTCGGAGCCGGCTCTGACATTGTTAAATTTGCAGCAGCCGTGCACCGACTCCAACACACCTGATCTTGAGCTGCAACTCGAGTCGGTGTTCGAGCCGGAGATGGTGTTGAGTAAATGACCAGTCCGTTCCCTTGTCTTTCCGCAGTGAATTTAGTGGCGATTGCGATCCTGTTCCGGGGAAAGTGCGGCCTCTCCACCTGCACCACTCGCTACCTGGTGGCCATGGCAGCGGTCGATCTACTTTTCCTGATCACCGAGGTCATTTTGCATCGGCTCCGATATCATTACTTTTATTGGAGTTTCCTGTCCTTCACCCCTGTGTGCAATGTTAACGATGTACTGAAGTTTGCAGCTACAGAGTATTCTGTCTGGTTCACTGTCATTTTCACCTTTGATCGCTTTGTCACCATTTGTTGCCTGAAGCTGAAAACTAAATATTGCAGCGGGAAAACTGCGGCTGTGGTTCTGGCAACAGCCGGCGTTCTGCTCTTGCTGAAAAACGTTCCCCGCTACTTCACACGGGAACCCTGGTCAATCATCGACAATGTCCCGTGGGGCTGTGACCAGGTGGACAGTTATTTCACTGACCCCGGGTGGGTGGCATTTGACGGGATCGACACGGTTTTAACTCCGTTCCTCCCTTTCGCTGTAATCCTGCTGCTCAACGCTCTGACAGTGCGCCACATTTTAGTGGCCAGTCGGGTCCGTAAGGGGCTGAGGGGTGAGAGCAAGGGGGAGAACCGCAGTGACCCGGAGATGGAGAGCAGGAGGATGTCTGTGATTTTACTATTCACCATCTCCGGCAGTTTCATCCTCCTGTGGCTGACGAATGTTGTAGACTTCGTCTATTATCAGTTCACAGGAAATGGAAATGACATGAATGATTCTCAATGGATCTTTAGAGACGTCGGGTATTTGCTGAGTAATCTCAGCTGCTGCACCAACATATTTATTTACGTGGTGACCCAGTCCAAGTTCAGGGAGCAGGTGAAGAACACGGTGAAATATCCCCTTACCTCAGTGCTTCGGCTCATTCATAAATCCGCGCCCTGAGCGCATCCATCCCAGAGGCGGCCGCAGTCTCTCCGCTCCGTGCTCCCGCTCCTGACAGTCACAGCCGGAGCCAAGAAGGGGGGGGGGGGGGTAGTAGCTGCCAAAAGTTGACTGGAAGATACCCTGGCAGGGATGAGCGAGAGTGAAACAACAACGGCAGGTGGTTCTGGGAATAATACAGATGGTGCAGGATCAGTTCATTCCAAAGAGGAAGAACGATTCCAAGGGGAGTGAGTGAGTAAGGGGCGACCGTGGCTGACAAGGGACGTTGGGGCTTATATACATATAAAAGAGCAAGATTACAACGTAGCAAAGATGAGCAGGAAGCAAGAGGATTGGTTAATGTTTAAAGAACAACAGGGAATACAGGGAAAAAGATGAGGTGCGAAGCTAATCTAGACAAGAATATAAAACAGGATAGTAAAATCGTCTTTATTTATGTGAAGAGTAATAACACATCGTTCAGACCAAAGTTGGGCCCTTGAAGACAGAAACAGGTGAATTTATTATGGGGAACATGGAAATGGCAGATGAGTTGAACAGGTACTTTGGATCCATCTTCACTAAGGAGGACACAAACAATCTTCCTGATGTACCAGTGGCCAGAAAATGTGGGGTGACGTAGGAACCGAAGGAAATCCACATTAGGCAGGAAATGGTGAAGGCTGAGAAGAGGGGAGGAGAGGAGATAAAAACAACAGGTACATGGTTATTTTAGCGTTAAATCTATATTAATGACTTCCGGTGGCGCCAGGCTGGACTAGCAGTCGCAACTTTTAGCTCCGTTGCTGAAAATACGCGATTTGTCGCGTTAAAATCGGGTCTGGAGGTCGGGACCGATTAAAAAAAACACCGGAGCCCCGGGACGTCGCGTAAATGACGTCATCGGTAAGCGCTGTGAATTAAACGGAGGATAAAGGCTTTTAAATGAAAAAAACGTCTTCAGCTCAGAGCCCTCAGTGAACAATCTCAAAACATCTGCTGAAAAGCCAGAAACATGAAGAACTGACCTCTGAAGTGGACTCTGGAATGGCTACAAGATCCAAGACTGGGATGGCTACTAAGGAGAAAAATGAACTCGAGGAGTTAAATAAATCGGTAAGAGAACTGAGAAAGGATATTGAAGCTGGAAATTCAAAAATGATGGAAAATATTAATGTAAAAATGATGGAAAATACGTCGAACACCAATGCAGGTGTTCAAAAAGTTAATGAGTGCATTGGCATTATACAAAAATGAATTGATGATGTACAAGAAGAGCTAACGGGGAGAATTAATAAAGTGGAAGAAGTTTCTACGAAGAAGTTTGAGGCTGTGCATGAAACTGTTTCTTCATATGTAACTGCAATGAAAGACATGGAAACAGTTGTTGAACAAATGGCTGAAGATATGCAGGGAATGAAGCTAGAACTAGACAGCCTCAAGAGTCAACTGGCGAAAGTCTCAGATAAACGTCTTGATCTCGAAGCTCGCTCAAGACGCCAAAAGTTACGAATACTAGGAGTAACAGAGGGAGCAGAGGGAAACAACCCCCGTGATTTCACTGCCAATTTAATCAAACATGTACTCAAGGTACCTGTGGAACCGGAAATTGAAGTGGCACATCGAGTACCCAGATTTAAGGCAAGATCACAAGCAGATCCAGCCCACCCACGACAGATCATAGTCAAACTTTGGGACATTTCAGCACTGGAAGACCTGATGAAAAAAATCAAACACGGAGTGAAGATGACCTTTGGAAACGACTCTATCAAACTCCTCCGGGATTATCCCTATGAGATCGTGCAAAAGAGAAGAAAGTTCTCACAGACAAGACATATTCTCCAAGGAGTTCAAGATGTCAGATGTGGCGTTTTTTATCCGGCCAGGATGCGCATTACTTTCAAGGGAAAAGATAAATATTTTACTAATCCAGACGCATTTTATAAATATGCCCAAGAGATTGTGGCAGAAATAGAGGATTAATGAAGGTAGCGGGACGGTATGGATTATTATAAAATAATAATTCTTTCCTTTTATTAGTTCACAGAGAACACCCGAAGATAAGGGAAGAAACATCATCTTCTATAAGTTTAAAATGGAAGAGTATTTCCACGTGCGCTGGTCTAGATACCTTATCTCCTTTGGACGCTTTGGAATTTAACTCAAGGACATTCTTTGATGAAGGAATGAATGATAAACAACGGATAGACGAACAGGAGAGCCGAATGTGGAAAACATCACAAGGGCAAGTGACGGTTTAAGATCTTAAAATAATTTTACAAAATATAGAGAATTAACAATAATTAACAATACTAATATAAAAATAGAAATGGAAACTACTTGAACTATATAATGGGCAAAATGTAATAATGTGTTAAAAAGACTGACTATCCCGTATATAGAGCGAGACAGTTAAGCAGGGATAAATAAATAATAAATCGTGTGGGGAAGGGAGGAGACTTAGGCACCTGGCAAAGTTCCAGGAGCCTGTTTCTGGTTAACACTTTCAGCCGACAGCTTACTATTATCAAAGGTATAACTAACTATAAATAATTAGTAGTAAAAGTATTAGATATATAAATTTCACAGTAGCTGAACATACGATTTGATAAGTCTTAATGAAATATATATATAGCGTAATTGGGTGAAATATAACTGATTTTGAAATATTACCGCCCTCCTAGGTTAAGAGTAATAAAGGGAGCGGAGCTAATTGTATAACATCAACATCGGAAGTCGAATCGATGTCGAACCACACAGACGTGTGGGACATTCACTACAATGTCGAATACACCAGACACTGTAATTTTACTTAGTCCATTTTTTAAAATCACAATACGTCACAACGATGTGGTTTTTTTTCAAGGACAATCGCAAAAGGGATCTACCAAATGAAGCCAGTAATATAAACGCCCCCCCCCCCCCCCAATTATCCAGAGTCCAGAGGTATGAATGCACCATAATAAATATGGGTATTAAAATCAGCGAAAATGCAAGACAATAAACAAAAGAACATCCGACTGGAAGGGAATACTCGTGTTATTCAATGGTACACACAACATATTCACGTATAGATTATTTCCTAGTGAATACAAAAGTAATCCCTTATACTATGAACCCTAAAAATCACACCAATACGATTTCAGATAACTCCCCGCTAAATTTCGTTTTAAAATTAGAAGGAATGTCTACGAACAAATCGTTCTGGAGGTTTAATTCGCAAATTCTAAAAGACCCACAAGGGAGTATATATCTCAAAAAAACAGATGGACCTATTTTTTGAGACAAACGATACACCAGATATATCGCCCACCTTACTATGGGAATCCTTCAAAGCATTTATTAGAGGAGTCATTATCTCGTAGACAATTAGAAGAACAAATCAGACAACTAGATATATATAATGCTAAAGATCCAACTATGAATAAAGATAATAAAAATTTAATACTGCAATTTAAACTAAATAAGTTATTGTCAGAGAAGATTATAAGATTATTCCAAATTACAAAACAAGAACATTTCGAATTTGTGGATAAACCCCATAAACTTTTGGCACGCCAACTGAAAAAACGGGAAACATATCACGCATTTTTAAAGATTAAATCAGATAGAGGGGAATTATTAACACTACCTAATGATATCAATAAAAAAATTGCTAAATTTTAACAGAATTTATACACATCCAAAACGCTAATAGACAATAATAAAGTTTCAGAATTTTTGGACAATTGTAACCTCCCAAAACTAGAATTGAAGGAACAAGAGGAACTGGGAGCACAAATTACATCTAGGAAAATAGAAGACAAAATAAAGACACTAAAGAATGGAAAAACACCAGGACCAGACGGATTCGGTAATGAATTTTATAAATGTTTTTACGACATAGTTATACCACGTCTACAGGAAATATATACATACGCTTTTAAAGCACAAATCTTACCTGAAACACTAGCAGAATCAACAATCACATTAATACTTAAAAAAGACAAAGATATAGAAGAACCAGGCGCATATAGAGCTAATGCTTTGTTAAATACGGACCAAAAAATATTAGCGAAAACACTAGCTAGAAGACTAAGTCAATATGTTAGTATATTAATAAATGAGGACCAAACGGGATTTATACCTAAGAGACATTAATTTAATAACCTGAGACGTCTGCTTATTATAATGCACTCTCACAAACCTCAAGAACAAGTGTTATCTATAATTTCATTGGACGCAGAAAAAGCGTTTGATCAAGTATAATGAGATTATATGCTTAAAGTATTGCAAAAATTTCAAATGGGAGAGAACTTCATCGCATGGATACAATTATTATATAACAAACCCACGGCTAGAATATTAATTAATAATATACTATCTACGAAATTCCAATTATCAAGGGGCAATAGACAAGTATGTTCATTATCACCGCTGTTATTTGCTCTGGTAATTGAACCTTTAGCTGATAAAATTAGAACACACCCGGATATTTACGGTTATACTACAAAATACTCAAATAACAAAATATCCTTATATGCAGACGATGTATTACTGTATATCACAAAACCCCAAATCAATATACCAAACATATTAAATCTAATTGAGGACTTTGGATCTTTCTCAGGATACAGAATAAACTGGAACAAAAATGAAATTATGTCGATAAAACCGAAAGACTCAACACATCTCTTGAAATTCCCCTTTAAAATAGCCACATAAAAATTTAAATATTTAGGAATTGAAATCACTAGAAACTATCACGCTATGTTTAATGCCAATTATAGTCCCTTACTTAAGAAACGAAATAATCTAATCAAATTCTGGAAAACGCTCCCGATGTCTTTAATAGGTCGAATAAATGCTATAAAAATGATCTTTTTACCACAAATCCTATATTTATTTCAATCAATTCCAATATATCTTCCAAAAAAGTTTTTCAAAAAACTAGACTCAGACATTACAAATTTTATTTAGGATTATAAATCCCACAGAATACAAAGAGCACACCTTAGTAAACCAAAAGTGTTGGGTGGTCTAGCGCTCCCTAACTTTATGTACTATAATTGGGCAGTAAATATTAAAAATATGATTCGCCTGCTGGACAACTCTGCCCAGCAGGTGACTGGATTGTAATGGAGAGAGAGGACTGCTCTCCGTGTAATACAGGAGCGATTCTCCTCTCACCAATGAATCTGAATAACAAAAATATAATAAAAAATCCAATGATACATAGCACAATTAGAACTTGGAAACAAATAAAACAGAATCTAAAATTAAGAAATCTTTCTCTTTTAATGCCAATAGTCAATAATCCGTCGTTTAAAACCTCAATTATAGATAAATCATTTACACAATGGGAAAGAATGGGAATCAAAACGCTCGGAGACTTGTATGAATTAGGAAAATTATTATCATTTCAACAATTACAACTGAAATATAACTTGAAAAATAATCACTATTTTAATATATCTTCAAATCCGTGACTATCTGAAAAGAATACACAAAAGACTATCATAATATGTCCCCAGACTTATTGGATGAAGCCATGAAGATAAAGGCTGAATCAGCAAATCTAATATCATGCTTATACAACATTATTTTAAATATAGAAATACCTACAACCGATGGTATTAGAAGAGACTGGGAACAAGAACTAGCTATAAAATGTTCAAAAGAGAGCTGGGATAAACACGTACGAAATACTCTAATTCAATATAAAACATTACATAGACTATATTATTAAAAAAGTAAAATAAATAAACTTTCCCCCAATGTCTCACCCATTTGTGATAAATGTCAGTCACAAGAAGCTACCATAGCGCACTCTTTTGTTTTTTGTATAAAAATCCAACAATTCTGGAACGAAATATTTGAAATCTTCACAAAATTATTTAAAATAAAACTTGTACCAAAAGCAGAATGGATTATTTGTGGAATATCGGAAGGTAACCCCGAATTAACGTGTTTCAAAAGAACTTACTTGATTACGGGCCAATAATGCGGAAACAAGCTTATACTCAAATTTTGGAAAAATGCTCCAATACCAACAATAAAATATGGATTTCAAACATGTTCGAAACACTATACTTGGAAGAGATGAGACCCCTCCTAGCAGGCAAAGCAGACCACTTCCAAAATACGTGGTCTGCATTTATGAACCATTACAAGCATAAGGTGCAATAGTGATTTAAAATATAAATGGTACCAGGATCTGGTAACGGGGGTATAAAATATATATATTTTTAAACACGGTTGGTATATCCTTTTTTGCGAGTTTTGCGTTACAATAGAGCGATTGTTCTTCCTTTTTGTTTTCATTTCTTTCTAGGGTCTTATTTCCTTTCTTCCTTCTCTAACTTCTTCCCTAAAGGGCTTTCTTTTCCCAATACTTTCCTGCGCCTTCACGATTCTTGCTCACTTTCCTTACTTCTTTTATTTCTACATTTTTCAAAGCTCCAAAAACGAAGTGGTACAACAAACGTAATAAGATATATGTGATGTGTATTACTGTAATTTACTGTCCTAATTTTTTTTAAAAAGAAGAAAAAATAAAGTTATTTAAAGCACGTTTTTGCAGTAACAGCAGCTCTAGAGGAATGTTTCAGAATAAAGGCTTTAAACATTTGAATCATTTGGTTTAGACACATCTGTGTTCTTATTTTCAAATTACGTGCAAAGAGTATATGGTTAGTAACAGGATTCAGTTTGCTTACCACGTTCTGAAGTTACTTGGCGTTTTAGTATTGGTGTTGTGTGTGAGTGTATGTCTGTGTGCGTGTCTGTGTGTGTGTGTCTTTGTTTGTTTGTGTGTGTGTGTGTGTGTGTCTACTTTTTGTGTAAGTGTTTGTGTTTGTGTTGGTGTGTATATGTGTGTGTATTTGTGTGTGTGTGAGAGAGAGAGTGTGTCGATTTGTTTGTGTATGTGCGTGTGTCTCTGTGTTTGTGTGTATTGTGTGTGTTTGTATATGTGTGTGTCTGTGTGTGTCTTTGTGTGTGCGTGGCTTTGTGTGTGCGTGTGTGTGTGTGTGGGTGGGTGTGTCCCTGCGTGTGTGTGTACCTGTGAGTGTGTCCCTATGTGTGTGCCCCTGTGTCTGTGTCCCTGTGTAGGTGTCCCTATGTGTGCCTCTGTGTGTGTGTCTGTGTAAGTGTGTGTGTTTGTGGCTTTATGTGTGTGTGTCCCTGTGTGTGTGTCTGTGTGTGTGTGTCTGTGTGTGTGTACCTGTGAGTGTGTCCCTGTGTGTGCCCCTGTGTCTGTGTCCATGGGTGGGTGCCCCTATGTGTGCCTCTGTGTGTGTGACTCTGTGTGTGTGTGGCTGTGTGTGTGCGTGTGTGCGTGTGCGTGCGCGTGTATGTCTGTTGGAGTACTTGGAGTGATGTGAGGTTGGACTTACTGCCTGCACTCTGCTTGGAATGCTGTGAGGTTGGACTTGCTGCCTGCCTACTGCTTGGTGTGCTCTGAGGTTGCAATGTTTTTAGACTACTTTACATTTTAAACTTTAATAAATCATTTTTCCACTTGCCATGTCTGCGTGTTCTTCATCACAATGGATACCTAATAGGCAGGAATGACTGCGCAGTCGGAGAGCCACTATGGGTGCATGGGGGGAGGTTGAGGGGAGATGGACTGAATGCGTGGGGGAGGGGAAATTAGGAGGGTTAACTGAGTGAACTGCCACCGCACCAACCGTAAGTGACTGAACTGGAAGTCTACCAGCCATGACTCACTGAAGTGCAAGTCCAATAATCCATTCAGTCCACAATATCCATACTAGCCCTCCGGTAACCAGTCCCTTCACCCCACAACACCCATACTAGCTGTCCACAGATCCATTCAAGCGTAGCCTTTCCTCCTTCATTGCTGTGATCTGTAAAAAAAAGATGAAAATGTCTAAAGTTGATTGTCAACCCTCTCTCCATTCTTTCTCATTGAGACTCTGTCACATGTTCTCAGTAGAATTTCTGGCTGTTTCTGAGCTGCCAGCCCACCAGGCCTGAGTTTCTGAGCTGCCAGCCGACAAGGCCTGAGTTACTGTATTGCCAGCCTGCCAGGCCTGAGTGACTGAGCTGCCAGCCCAAGAACCCATTCCGCCCACAATTTCCATTCCAACCTTATGGAAAGCAGTCCCTTCGGCGCACAAAACCGATGTTAGTGCTCCAGAACCCCCCCCCCCCCCCACACACACACACACACACACCACCCCCATTAGCCATCAATATTGGAATTGGTGGAGAGGTGGACTATTGCGTTGGGGGCCCAGCTCTCTCGTGTGAGGTTGGGAACCAATGGGTCCCACTTTGTCTAGTGTACTTATACAAGAAGAAGTGTGGATGAATATATTATTGTTTTACTACTGCAATAAAGAAACTATTAATCAAGAGACTGTGTTTGGAAGATTTATATTTCTACGGCATTGACTGTCTCGGGGAAAGCTCGTGCGTGTGTTTCGATTATCTCCTGACCCCATGTCTTCAATCAGAGTGATTAAAGGAAAGAATGCTTGAAACGATATGGAAATCTCTCACTATAAGTACTGCCCCAGATTATGTCACTCCATCAGTACTACTCCACAGTGTGTCACGCCATCAGCACCACCACAGAGTGTCACTCTATCAGTACCACCACAGTGTATCATTCCATAAGTACCAGCACAGTGTGTCACTCCATATGTACCACCACGGTTTGTCACTGCGTCAGTTCTGCCCTAGTTTTATCCCTGCATCAGTACTATCCCACTGTGTGTCACTCCATCAGTGGACAGAGAGAGGGCACCTCAGAGAGGGGAATTGGAGAGCGTAGGAGAGAGAGTAACAGTTCAGAGAGAGTGGCAGTAGTAAGGATGGAGGGAGAGAGAAAGAGAGGAGGGAGATGTGCTGCATCATTCGCCGTTTTATGTAGGTTTAGGACAATTCTGAGGCGGCAATGTTTCTGTTCTGTGAGTGTCCTGAGTCTTTGGGTCGTTCCTGCTCAGAGGTAATGAAGTCAGAGAAGGTTATTGTCCCATGGTATAGTCAGATCTATTCCAGGCAAGCAGGGAGTAAATGGTTACCGGGGTCAGCGGGAGTATGGTGTAGAGGTCACAGTCAGTGAAGCCGCGATCATATTGAGTAGTGAAGCAGAGTGGAGGCGTGGGGGGGGGGGGGGGGGGGGGGGGGGGGGGGGGGGGGGGGGTATTTAGTCTGAGCTGATGTGTTGAACCAATTCCTCAACCTGTGGACAAAGGTCGCCCAGTCCAGTCCATCTTCAAAATGGGCACCAGAAGCCCTGAGAGGGTTCCTGGAATTTGGCATTGCCTTGCTGAGTGAAACGGATTGAAGGAAATCAGACAAACATCATGTGATGGAGAGTTCGATCTGATGGAGTTTGAAACAACATCCCCTTTGCTGGAACAATGCCGCCGCCCCCAATTTCCATCCCTCAGTATCTATCGCCACAATTCCCAGTCCTTGTAGTTTCTCAATCAATTCCCTGAATCAACCTGTCTCAGCAGGGATTTCACTCGGCTGATGTCATCTGTTTGTGAATAATATTAAAAACATCTATATTTTTAAACTCTGTTGAAACTTCACTGTCCCGGTGATGACGGGAAACGGTATAAAATCTCCAGGATTATTCTGCCTCAGCATTTCTTTCCGAGAACTTACCGGCAGCTCACGGGGAAACGTCGCTGGGCATAGAAAATGGGGGGGAAACTGGAGCAATATTACAGTGTGGAGAAAATCTTGTACGCGATAATTGCTGCCGTTGGAGTCCCTGGTAAGTGAGCAAAACAATTCAAGTTAACTGCTTAAATGGTGTTGACCTGATTATGATCATGTTACACGTTCCCAACTGATGAACGTTGTACAAGAATATGTGAAGAATATCAATCATCTCAGGGAAATATTTTTGAATTAACGCTGTGATGTTTGTTATTTTCAGACAGCTGAAACTAACCGGTTTTTTTTCTCTCACTACTGACGAGAGCAACTAGAATGTTGTTCTTGCCTTCAGTGGCACCTTGCCCAGAATTGTCCCAGTGCTCCGGACAGGCAGGCAGCTCTCTGGGACGGTGTCACTGGGAGAGAGGGGTTCACATTGTGAAGTTCACTCTGTCTGAGTTATTGATCAGAGTGAACAGCCGCTCCTGTGGACATTGTGTCTCACTCACTGTGCAGTCTGTCTGTTACACTGGGATTCCATCGCCTATTGTTTAATAATTGGATCGATCTATTGGACCAGTGGCCGCGGATCTACCGGTGTGTGTGTGTGTGTGTGTGTGTGTGTGTGTGTGTGTGTGTGTGTGTGTGTGTGTGTGTGTGTGTGTGTGTGTGTGTGTGTGTGTGTGTGTGTGTGTGTGTGTGTGTGTGTGTGTGTGTGTGTGTGTGTGTGTGTGTGTGTGTGTGTGTGTGTGTGTGTGTGTGTGTGTGTGTGTGTGTGTGTGTGTGTGTGTGTGTGTGTGTGTGTGTGTGTGTGTGTGTGTGTGTGTGTGTGTGTGTGGTGTTACTGAACTGCTGTGGAATGAATCCATTAACGGATCCACTCTGCTGCTGCCGAATTCTAAGTTGTCGCTGCCTTCCCTCTGGATCCCTCCCTCCTTGTCCCCATCAGATGCCGAGTTCCCAGAGCCCTGGTTAAACACGGCCGGTCACGGTTAGGACTGTGAAAGCGGCCCCATCAGAGTCTGCGAGCAGCAGCAGGGTTTACTATAGAAAGCAACATTGCGCCTATTGTAGTGGGCGGATGGCTGTTCGTTCCCTCCCCGCCCTGTCCCCGCCCGTCGCCTATCTGTTCACCCCTGAAGAAGGCAGGCAGGTCGGGCAAAGTCAGAACCGGCTCCGACATTTTAAAATTTGCAGCAGCCGCGCACAGACTCCAACACTACTGATCTTGAGCTGAAAGTCGAGCCGGTGTTCAGCCCCGGAGACCGTGTTGAGTAAAAGCCCAGTGTTTCCGTTCCCTTGTCTTTCCGCAGTGAATTTAGTGGCGATTGTGATCCTGTCCCGGGGAAAGTGCGGCCTCTCCACCTGCACCACTCGCTACCTGGTGGCCATGGCAGCGGCCGATCTACTGGTCGCCATCACCGACGTCATTTTGCATCAGATCAGATATCTTTACTTTTATTGGAGTTTCCTGTCCATCACCCCTGTGTGCAGTGTTATCCTTGTACTGAGGTATGCAGCTACAGACTGTTCTGTCTGGTTCACCGTCACTTTCACCTTTGATCGGTTTGTCCTCATTTGTTGCCAAAAGCTGAAAACTAAATATTGCAGCGGGAAAACTGCGGCTGTGGTTCTGGCAACAGCCGGCGTTCTGCTCTGTCTGAAAAACTTCCCCGCTACTTCACACTGGAACCCCGGTCAATCATCGGCAATGTCCCGTGGGGCTGTGTCCCGATGGACAGTTATTTCACTGACCCCGGGTGGGTGGCATTTGACTGGATCGACACGGTTTTAACTCCGTTTCTCCCTTTCGCTGTAATCCTGCTGCTCAACGCTCTGACAGTCCGGCACATTTTAGCGGCCAGTCGGGTCCGTAAGGGGCTGAGGGGTGAGAGCAAGGGGCGGAACCGCAGTGACCCGGAGATGGAGAGCAGGAGGAGGTCTATGGTTTTACTCTTCACCATCTCCGGCAGCTTCATCGTCCTGTGGCTGACGAATGTTGTAGAATTCGTCTATTATCAGATCACAAGAATTGGAAATGATATGAATGATTCTCTCTGGATCTTTAGCGAAGTCGGGTATTTGCTGAGGAATCTCAGCTGCTGCACCAACACATTTATTTACGTGGTGACCCAGTCCAAGTTCAGGGAGCAGTTGAAGAGCGCGGTGAAATATCCGCTCACCTCAGTGCTTCGGCTCAAGAATACCTCCGCCCCCTGAGCGCATCCATCCCAGAAGCGGCCGCAGTCTCTCTGCTCCGGGCTCCGGCTCCTGATATTCACCGCCGGAGCCATGAGGGAGGGAGGGAGGAGCTGGCCAAAGTTGACTGGAAAGATACCCTAGCAGGGATTGCAGTGGAACAGCAATGACATGTATTTCCGTGAATAATACAGAAGTTGCAGGATCAGTTCATTCCAAAGAGGAAGACAGATTACAAGGGGAGTAAGGGGCGACCATGGCTGACAAGTAAAGTCAGGGACAGTATAATAATAAAAGAGAAGTACAACGTAGCAAAGATGAGCGGGAAGCAAGAGGATTGCGTAAGGTTTAAAGAACAACAGAATATACGAAAAAGACAATACGGGGAGAAAAGATGAGGTACGAGCAGTGAGAGGAATGGGGGGAGAGAGAGCGGGGACGGAGAGAGGGTAGCGAGAGAGGCGGGAAACAGGGTAGAGAGAGAGGGGGGGAGAGAGAGAGGCGGAGAGAGGGGAGGTGAGAGACGGTAGAGAGAGGGAGTGGATGGAGTGGGAGAGAGGGAATGTAGAGATAAAGGGAGAGAGAGCGTGCAGAGCGAGAGGGGGAGAGAGGGGGGGAGAGAGAGAGAGAGAGAGAGAGAGAGAGCGAGAGAGAGAGAGAGAGAGAGAGAGAGAGAGAGAGAGAGAGAGAGAGAGAGAGAGAGAGAGAGAGAGAGAGAGGGGGAGAGAGAGAGAGAGAGATGAGGGGGAGAGGGAGAGAGAGAGAGAGAGAGAGAGAGAGAGGGAGAGAGAGGGAGGGAGAGAGAGAGGGAGGGAGAGAGAGAAGGAGAGAGAGAGAGAGAGAGAGAGAGAGAGAGAGAGAGAGAGAGAGAGAGAGAGAGAGAGAGAGAGAGAGAGAGAGAGAGAGAGAGAGAGAGAGAGAGAGAGAGATAGGGAGAGAGAGAGAGAGAGAGAGGGAGAGGAGAGAGAGAGGGAGAGGGAGAGAGAGAGAGAGAGAGAGAGAGAGAGAGAGAGAGAGAAGAGAGAGTCCTTCCAATCTGAGAGAGAGAGAGAGAGAGAGGAGAGAGAGAGAGAGAGAGAGAGAGAGAGAGAGAGAGTCCTTCAATCTGTCTCTATTCACCACTAGACCCACGCACAAGCTTGGCCGTACACTAGACCTGGTGCTTTCGTCTGGTCTCACAGTTTGTAATATAGAAATTCTTGATGCGTGTCTGTCTGATCATATGCAATTACATTTGATGCATCCCCGCCTCAAAATCCAATCTCATGTACAACTGCTGTAGAACTTCCCTGCTCCTATACTCAAATCCTTTTGCTATGAATGCTAACATACTATTCGCCTTCTTCATTGCCTGCTGCACCTGCATGCCTACTTTTAGTGACTGGCGTACCATGACACCCAGGTCTCGTTGCATCTCCCCCTTTCCTAATCGGCCACCATTCAGATAATAGACTACTTTCCTGTTTTTTACCACCAAAGTGGAGAACCTCACATTTATCCACATTATACTGCATCTGCCATGCATTTTCCGAGGAGTTACGATGAGGGTTTACGTGAAGAAGCCCGTCCCAGGACGCGTTGCGGCATACTTCAAAGCAGCGGTGTGGAATCACAGATAGACACAAGTATTTGAAGTAACATAGTAAAGAATAAAGAGACATCAATTATCAGTTTGATCCATGTAATGAGGGTGGGAGCGGAGGGCACGTAAACCCTCATCGTAACTCCTCATAAAATACAGATCAAACTTCAAACTGGTAAGTTCTCGTTTAATCTTACTATTTTACTTCGGAGTCACGTGAGTGATTCCGTGAAGATTTCAAAGCTCTGTGATTTCAAACCGTGTAACAGTTATACTACACTCACTGCCGAAGTCTTTGAGGGAGGAAGTGTGTATCGTAACCAACCAATGATTCTGTTATAGAAAACCCAATGGTATTTTTACAATAGACACTGAAGAAATTTAAATGCTCCCTTTGGCTAATTTGAATATTTGCAGATTGGAATCTTTCCTGCAAATGAAAAAACAGGTTTTGTCAACAGTTTATAATAAATTATTTCTCTGAACGTTTTACCCCCACCCACTATTCTGCTGGAGCCAGGATGTGGTTTATAGGTACGTCCATTCTTTTGCCGTTGACGTGGAAGCTTCTCCTGTGGGATGACAACTTTGACATGTTAGTTTTATCCCAGGAGCTTTAACCTGCTTGAGCCATTTCAAAAAAGGCTTGTTACCCGACCACAAGGTTTTTTGTGACCAACCCACAAGGCTTTTCATCTCCCTCGCATAATTAGGTTGTGTCTATGTAAGGTAAAAAAGGGTCTTGGTACATTACCGTGTTTTCTGGCGGGTAAGCCCGGGTTTTATGACTGGATAAGGTATTCCTGGTCTGGTTTGACCATTCCCTGGACAAATGATAGATATCTGGTCTGAAGCTGTGAGCATGGTGTCCAGTTGAAATAGGAGTAGTGACTGGACCCTCTGTGCTGCTCAGTGTGCCTTCAACATATGTTTTTAGTGCATAGAAGGTTCAGGTTTAGGGCTCTGGCTGGTGAGTATCCCCTGAAGTATGGTTAACCATTGTGACATCCCACATATGGGTGTACTTGGTCTAGGGTTTTAGAATTTTAATACCCTTCAAATTTACCACCAGCCAGTGACCCCATACCTGTTGTCCTGAAGCTGTTTTGAAAAAGAACAGTCAGGGCAATTCTAGCTGTGTTGATGGTACTGTAGCCGAATCCTTCATCGTGATGACGGTTTTCCAGGAATTCCAGTTTGTAGTACCTGTATCGGATGAGTAGGTTTTCCCTGTATCCTTGCAGCACTTCTCTTGATGCTGGACAAGTGTTGTAGTCCAGTGAATGTTCAAAAGGATGCTGACGTGGTGTTGATTGTTCAGAATAACAATCCCAGTCCCAGAGGCTTGCGCAGAATCTGCAGCTCAGGAGCTTATTTTCTCATGGCACAGTTGATTTGTGCCCGGCTCCGATTGTTAATAATCCTGGGTACTGGAAAAACACCATCCAAGTTCCAACAATCATGTCATAGCGTAAGTTCTGAAACAGAATCCTTTTGTACTGTGCGTTGTTCTCGATTTGTGAGGCAGAAGGGAAAAATACATAGAATTAATTTCACCAATGCAACGTGAACGCATTTGTCTATCAATATTATAAATACATTGTTGAATGACAACATGACCTATAGGTCAGAAAAGTTAATATATATAGCTTACAAGCTTTCCGCTGGAACTATCTGTCCCAAAGCAAAAAAAAATTTATATATATGAGGATTCCACTGCCCCAGGGTCTGGTTTCCCCCGCGACATACATAGGACATCCCCGAACCCCTGGTGATATAGCATTGATGCAAATAATCGATATCAGATTCACATTCCATTTTAATTGTCATTGTCAGTGTGCAGTACAGAGACAATGAAATGCATTAATATCTGTTGCATCGTATAGCTTGATAGTTTTGTTAAACTTTATATGAAAAAACATCTAATTGATGTTGTCCTTAATTTTATGTGACCTGGTGTCTGTCACTGTATTTTGCTTACCAGGCAGGTAAGTTGTTGATAGTCCAATACCTCTATGGATATACCATTGCCAAATTGTTTTGACCAACTTGTCATATGATACCGACTTTATGCTGCCATATGGTTAATATAGGCCACCTCCATAGTGTAGTCTTATTTATACCCATACATGCAAGTGCTTAAACTCATAAATTTCACCCGAGCATTTTTTAGATACTTAATGCCCAGTATAAGTGGTAACCCCACCACTGTCTTTCTGATATTATTTCAGTGGGTAACTTCATGAGATGCTCAATGACAACCTATATGTTGTTTTTGATACTAACATCTGAATCATGTAGACAGAAAATGGTACCATTTTTCCCCCAATTACTCTGTTATTTGTCGAGTAGTTGGTAGTTTGACCATTAATTTGTTCCTTGTTTGTGCCAATTCAACTATGTTGTCTCTTGGCAACATTAAAGTTACGTGGACTGAATTAATATGAAAGCCAAGATAGTCCAAGAAAGCGCTCTATTTGCTGGTAGGAACCAGACCCACCTACCTCCATGGTTATTGGCGGGGTTGTGGTTTTTCTTTTTCAATGTTCTTCTCTGTCGACGTGCTGGCGATGTTGGGGGGAGGCGCATTTTCCAGGGGGTCCGCTGCGGGCCCTGACCTAAAAAAGGTCTCTGGGGATAGTGCGGCCCCAAGCTTTGACCAGTCGCATATTCGGGACGCCGACTGGTAGATACAGTGGTGTGCTGCCGCCTGGGTGGAATGAAAAGCTTTGGTATGTTCGTCGCCGGTACTGCCCTCATGAGGCTAAAGGTCTTGGACGCCTCATCCATCTCTTTTAGCTGTTTATTCAGGTCCTTCCCAAATAAGAAAGAGTCGGTCTCGACTGTTGGAACTTTGCATAACCCTGCAAACTTGGATTGAGGGCCGGCCTGATGTTCTCTCTTCGTAGATTATTTAGCTCGTATTGGGTTGTGCACATTAGTGCAAGGACATCTTTTCTGTCTCGACACCCCGCGCATAGGCTGTTATTGCCGCCGTGAGGAGGCGAAGTATGCGCTGAAGCTTGACTTCCTGTGCCCGAATTGGTCCCCCCACATTGCCCCAGATTTGAGGATTGAGGCTCTTTACTTTAAGAGCCTCACAATTGTCCGGGGCTGTGTGCTCCTCAAGCACTTGGGCGAGCACCTTCTCCTGAAGTGGCTTGTTGGAGAGATGGTTAATGCTGGCAGCCATCCTTGGCTCCAGCGGCGCTCCAACCTTTGGGGTAGCGACAAATCGGCTTACGACCCCCAGCAGCTCTTCCTGCACACCCTGCTCTCTTTCGACTCCTTCCGCCTGCCCCATGCTCAGACCAGCCCTGCCCTGGTCACCGATGCTAACCTCCCATTCCTGGTCCGAGGTCGCAAAGGGAGGTGCCGGACTCAGCACCATGGAGGGGGCGCCTGTCCTGTCTGTCCGAGAGCGCTGCTGCTCTCGGTAGACCATCCCCTCCAATAGCTGCTGGATGCAGCTTAGGCGGCTGTCTCTCCCCCGCTTTGGGGTGGACATTTCCCCCTCCGACGAGTCGGAGACGACCGGCCGTTTGGCTTCCTAGCCCCTTTCCCAGTCCGCCGTGCAGGCTATGGCGAGACTGGCTTGGCTCGGTCTCAGGGATAGCGAAAACGCTCTGCGAGCGACGCTGCCGCCGGTTGCTGCCCTGCTGGTAGAGTTGGAGCGGGGCAGTTCCTCTTTGCGAGTTTTGCGTTGTGTTCCTGAACTCTGTAATAAAAACACAACTGCAAACTTACCTTTGGAATGCCCAAGAGCTGCTCCTGCAGTTCAGGCGGCTGTCTCTCCCCCTCCTGGGTGGAGAGACGTCCCAGTCCGATGTTGGCTGTCTCTCTCCTCCACCGCCGGGTTTTACACACATCCAGCCCGCTGCTCAGGCGCTAGCGGGCTGGCTCGGTCCCGGTGTCGGGTTTGTGGACCGCCCGCTAAGCGGTCCCACCCCCTGTTGCTGCCCAAAAAACGTCCTTTCGTCGGGCAGGTGCAGCATTTCCCTCCCAGCCCGCAGCTGATGCTGACGGGCTTGGTGCAGAGTCGGGAGCGGGGCGCTGATTAGCGGTCCTCCCCCTCTCTATCTCTCTGTTCTCGGGCTGCTGCACTCGGGCTGCAGCGCCCTCACCGCAGCACTGCACAGTGGGTCCCCTTAACGGCTCCGCAAAAGTCGGAAGCCTCCTCCCGCCCGCCTGCCTGCCTCACCTGGACAGTCCTTGAGGGCGAGCGAGGACTGAGGGGAACCCCCAGCGCAGTGCTAGCCCCGCGCCGATGTCGCCCCTGTGGACAGTTACCGGCACCCGCACCATGGTCCGCCGGTGAGTCCTTGTTGCGTCCTCCCCTCCCGACAACGGAAAAACTCCTCCCGGAGTCCAAGGGGCCGCTTGCATGCCCTGCAGGGAAACAAGCAGACGCAAAGGCTGTAAAGTAAAGGTAAGTACTTACCTAAACTTTAGTTTTTCTCGTTTCTGCGGGAGCCCTGTCTCCCGCGCTGCCGCTTGGCCTGCTGAAACGTAATGCCGCAACGCGTCCTGGGACGGGCTTCTTCACGGAATCACTCACGTGACTCCGAAGTAAAATTACACGTTTACTCCTACTCTTTGCTTCCTGTCTGCCAGCCAGTTTACTATCCACATCAATACTGAACCCTCAATCCCGTGTGCTTTAAGTTTGTATACTAATCGCTTATGCGGGACCTTGTCGAAAGCCTTCTGAAAGTCCAGATATAACACATCCACTGATTTATCCACTCTACTAGTTACATCCTCGAAAAATTCTATAAGATTCGTCAGACATGATCTACCTTTCCTAAATCCATACTGACTTTGTCCAATGATTTCACCACTTTCCAAATGTGCTGCTATCCCATCTTCAATAACTAATTCTAGCTGTTTCCCCACTACCGACGTTAGAATAACTGGTCTGTTTTCTCTCTCCCTCCCTTTTTAAAAAGTGGGGTTACATTAGCTACATTAGCTACCCTCCAATCCTCAGGAGCTACTCCAGAATCTAAAGAATCTAATCATCACTAATGCATCCACTATTTCTGGGGCTACTTCCTTAAGTACTCTGGGATGCAGCCTATTTGGCCCTGGGGATTTATCGGCCTTTAATCCATTCAATTTACCTAACACCACTTCCCAGCTAACCTGGATTTCACTCAGTTCCTCCATCTCATTTGACCCCCGGTCCCCTGCTATTTCCGGCAGACTATTTATGTCTTCCTTGGTAAAGACAGAACCAAAGCAGTTATTCAATTGGTCTGCCATGTCCTTGTTCCCCATGATCAATCACCTGTTTCTGACGTTTGTTTTAACTAATCTTTTTTTCTCTTCACATATGTATAAATGCTTTTGCAGTCAGTTGTTATGTTCCCTGCCAGCTTTCTTTCATAATCTATTTTCCCTTTCCTAATTAAGCCCTTTGTCCTCCTCTGAACATACTGAATTTCTCCCAGTCCTCTGGTAGGCTGCTTTTTCTGGCTAATTTGTACGCTTCATTTTTGTTTTGATACCATCCCTGATTTCCCTTGTTATCCACGGAGGCACTACCTTCCCTGATTTATTTTTTTGCCAAACTGGGATGGACAATTGTTGTAGGTCATCCATGCAGTCTTTAAATGCCTTCCATTGCATATCCACCGTCAAACCATTAAGAATCAATCGCCAGTCTATCTTGGCCAATTCACGTCTCATACCCTCAAAGTTACCTTTCTTTAAGTTCAGGACCCTTGCTTCTGAATTAACGATGTCACTCTCCATCCTAATAAAGAACTCAACCATATTATGGTCACTCTTGCCCAAAGGGCCTCGCACAACAAGACTGCTAACTAACCCTTCCTCATTACTCAATACCCAGCCTAGAATAGCCTGCTCTCTCGTTGGTTCC
>NW_026575557.1:35000-37500 GCF_028641065.1 Leucoraja erinaceus
GAAGAAGCGTGGATGAATATATTATTGTTTTTACTACTGCAATAAAGAAACTATTAGTCAAGAGACTGTGTTTGGAAGATTTATATTTCTACGGCATTGACTGTCTCGGGGAAAGCTCGTGCGTGCGTTTCGATTATCTCCTGAGCCCCTGTATTCAATCAGAGTGACTAAAGGAAAGAATCCTTGAAACGATATGGAAATCTCTCACTATAAGTACTGCCCCAGATTATGTCACTCCATCAGTACTACTCCACAGTGTGTCACGCCATCAGTACCACCACAGTGTGTCACTCTATCAGTACCACCACAGTGTGTCACTCTATCAGTACCACCACAGTGTGTCATTCCATAAGTACCAGCACAGTGTGTCACTCCATATGTACCACCACGGTTTGTCACTGCGTCAGTTCTGCCCTAGTTTTATCCCTGCATCAGTACTATCCCACTGTGTGTCACTCCATCAGTGGACAGAGAGAGGGCACCTCAGAGAGGGGAAATGGAGAGCGTAGGAGAGAGAGAAACAGTTCAGAGAGAGTGGCAGCAGTAAGGATGGAGGGAGAGAGAAAGAGAGGAGGGAGATGTGCTGCATCATTCGCCGTTTTATGTAGGTTTAGGACAATTCTGAGGCGGCAATGTTTCTGTTCTGTGAGTGTCCTGAGTCTTTGGGTCGTTCCTGCTCAGAGGTAATGAAGGCAGAGAAGGTTATTGTCCCATGGTATAGTCAGATCTATTCCAGGCAAGCAGGGAGTAAATGGTTACCGGGGTCAGCGGGAGTATGGGGTAGAGGTCACAGTCAGTGAAGCCGCGATCATATTGAGTAGTGAAGCAGAGTGGAGGCGTGGGGGGGGGGGGGGGGGTATTTTAGTCTGAGCTGATGTGTTGAACTAATTCCTCAACCTGTGGACAAAGGTCGCCCAGTCCAGTCCATCTTCAAAATGGGCACCAGAAGCCCTGAGAGGGTTCCTGGAATTTGGCATTGCCTTGCTGAGTGAAACGGATTGAAGGAAATCAAACAAACACCATAAGGTGGATAATTGGATCTGATGGAGTTTGAAACAACATCCCCTTTGCTGGAACAATGCCGCCGCTCCCAATTTCCATCCCGCAGTATCTATCGCCACAATTCCCAGTCCTTGTAGTTTCTCAATCAATTCCCTGAATCAACCTGTCTCAGCAGGGATTTCACTCGGCTGATGTCATCTGTTTGTGAATAATATTTAAAAAATCTATATTTTTAAACTCTGTTGAAACTTCACTGTCCCGGTGATGACGGGAAACGGTATAAAATCTCCAGGATTATTCTGCCTCAGCATTTCTTTCCGAGAACTTACCGGCAGCTCACTGGGAAACGTCGCTGGGCATAGAAAATGGGGGGGAAACTGGAGCAATATTACAGTGTGGAGAAAATCTTGTACGCGATAATTGCTGCCGTTGGAGTCCCTGGTAAGTGAGCAAAACAATTCAAGTTAACTGCTGTTGACCTGATTATGATCATGTTACACGTTCCCAACTGATGAACGTTGTACAAGAATATGTGAAGAATATCAATCATCTCAGGGAAATATTTTTGAATTAACGCTGTGATGTTTGTTATTTTCAGACAGCTGAAACTAACCGGTTTTTTTCTCTCACTGCTGACGAGAGCAACTAGAATGTTGTTCTTGCCTTCAGTGGCACCTTGCCCAGAATTGTCCCAGTGCTCGGGACAGGCAGGCAGCTCTCTGGGACGGTGTCACTGGGAGAGAGGGGTTCACATTGTGAAGTTCACTCTGTCTGAGTTATTGATCAGAGTGAACAGCCGCTCCTGTGGACATTGTGTCTCACTCACTGTGCAATCTGTCTGTTACACTGGGATTCCATCGCCTATTGTTTAATAATTGGATCGATCTATTGGACCAGTGGCCGCGGATCTACCGGTGGTGTGTGTGTGTGTGTGTGTGTGTGTGTGTGTGTGTGTGTGTGTGTGTGTGTGTGTGTGTGTGTGTGTGTGTGTGTGTGTGTGTGTGTGTGTGTGTGTGTGTGTGTGTGTGTGTGTGTGTGTGTGTGTGTGTGTGTGTGTGTGTGTGTGTGTGTGTGTGTGTGTGTGTGTGTGTGTGTGTTATTACGGAACTGAACACTGTGGAGTGAATCCATTAACGGAGCCCCTCTCCTGACGGATTGTAAGATGTTCCTGCCTTCCCTCTGGATCCCTCCCTCCTTGTCCCCATCAGATGCCGAGTTCCCAGAGCCCTGGTTAAACACGGCCGGTCACGGTTAGGACTGTGAAAGCGGCCCCATCAGAGTCTGCGAGCAGCAGCAGGGTTTACTATAGAAAGCAACATTGCGCCTATTGTAGTGGGCGGATGGCTGTTCGTTCCCTCCCCGCCCTGTCCCCGCCCGTCGCCTATCTGTTCACCCCTGAAGAAGGCAGGCAGGTCGGGCAAAGTCAGAACCGGCTCCGACATTTTAAAATTTGCAGCAGCCGCGCACAGACTCCAACACTACTGATCTTGAGCTGAAA